>NW_021703772.1:10529095-10777708 GCF_005190385.1 Monodon monoceros
ATATATATATATATATATATATATATATATATATATATATATATATAGTGCCAGTACCATACTGTCCTGATGACTGTAGCTTTGTAGCATAGTCTGAAGTCAGGGAGCCTGATTCCTCCAGCTCCATTTTTCTTTCTCAAGAGTGCTTGGGCTCTTCAGGGCTTTTTGTGTTTCCATACAAATTGTGAAATTTGTTGTTCTAGTTCTGTGAAAAATGCCATTCATTGTTTGATAGGGATTGCATTGAATCTGTAGATTGCTTTGGGTATTATAGTCATTTTCACAATGTTGATTCTTCCAATCCAAGAACATGGTATATCTCTCCATCTGTGTATCATCTTTAATTTCTTTCATCAATGTCTTACAGTTTTCTGCATACAGGTCTTCCTCTCCTTAGGTAGGTTTATTCATAGATATTTTATTCTTTTTGTTGCAATGATAAATGGGAGTGTTTCCTTAATTTCTCTTTCAGGTTTTTCATCATTAGTGTATAGGAATGTGAGAGATTTCTGTGCATTAATTTTGTATCCTGCTACTTTACCAAATTCATTGATTAGCTCTGGTAGTTTTTGGTGGCATCTTTAGGATTCTCTGTGTATAATATCATGTCATCTGCAAACAGTGACAGTTTTACTTCTTCTTTTCCGATTTGGATTCCTTTTATTTGTTTTTCATGTCTGATTGCTATGGCTAAAACTTCCCAAACTATGTTGAATAATAATGGTGAGAGTGGGCAACCTTGTCTTGTTCCTGATCTTAGTGGAAATAGTTTCAGTTTTTCACCATTGAGAATGATGTTGGCTGTGGGTTTGTCATATATGGCCTTTATTATGTTGAAGTAAGTTCCCTCTATGCCTACTTTCTCAAGGGTTTTTGTCATAAATGTGTGTTGAATTTTGTCAAAAGCTTTTTCTGCATCTATTGAGATGATCATATGGCTTTTCTCCTTCAATTTGTTAATATGGTGTATCACAATGATTGATATGCATATATTGAAGAATCCTTGCATTCCTGGGCTAAACCCCACTTGATCATGGTGTATGATCCTTTTAATGTGCTGTTAGATTCTGTTTGCTAGTATTTTGTTGAGGATTTCTGCATCTATGTTCATCAGTGATATTGGCTTGTAGTTTTCTTTCTTTGTGACATCTTTGTCTGGTTTTGGTATCAGGGTGATGGTGGCCTCGTAGAATGAGTTTGGGAGTGTTCCTCCCTCTGCTATATTGTGGAAGAGTTTGAGAAGGATAGGTGTCAGCTCTTCTCTAAATGTTTTTTTTTTTTTTTTGTGGTACACGGGCCTCTCACTCTTGTGGCCTCTCCCGTTGTGGAGCACAGGCTCTGGACATGCAGGCTCAGGGGCCATGGCTCACGGGCCCAGCCGCTCTGCAGCATGTGGCATCTTCCCGGACCGGGGCATGAACCCGTGTCCCCTGCATCGACAGGTGGACTCTCAACCACTGCACCCCCAGGGAAACCCCTTCTCTAAATGTTTGATAGAATTCGCCTGTGAATCATCTGGTCCTTGGCTTTTGTTTGTTGGAAGATTTTAAATCACAGTTTCAATTTCAGTGCTTGTGATTGGTCTGTTCATATTTTCTATTTCTTCCTGATTCAGTCTTGGCAGGTTGTGCATTTCTAAGAATTTGTTCATTTCTTCCAGGTTGTCCATTTTATTGGCATAGAGTTGCTTGTAGTAATCTCTCATGATCCTTTGTTTTACTGCAGTGTCAGTTGTTACTTCCCCTTTTTCATTTCTAATTCTACTGATTTGAGTCTTCTCCCTTTTTTTCTTGATGAGTCTGGCTAATGGTTTATCAATTTTGTTTATCTTCTCAAAGAACCAGCTTTTATTTTTATTGATCTTTGCTGTTGTTTCCTTCATTTCTTTTTCATTTATTTCTGATCTGATCTTTATGATTCCTTTCCTTCTGCTAACTTTGGGCTTTTTTTTTTCCTTCTTCTTTCAATTGCTTTAGGTGGAAGTTTAGTTTGTTTATTTGAGATTTTCCTTGTTTCTTGAGGTAAGATTGTATTGCTATAGACCTCCCTCTTAGAAGTGCTTTTGCTGCATCCCATATTTTTTGGGTCGTCGTGTTTTCATTGTTATTTGTTTCTAGGTATTTTTTGAGTTCCTCTTTGATTTCTTCAGTGATATCTTGGTTATTTAGTAGTGTATGGTTTAGCCTCCATGTGTTTGTATTTTTTACAGATTTTTTTCCTGTAATTGATATCTAGTCTCATAGTGTTGTGGTCGGAAAAGATACTTGGTAAGATTTCAATTTTCTTAAATTACCAAGGCTTGATTTGTGACCCAAGATATTATCTATCCTGGAGAATGTTCCATGAGCACTTGAGAGGAAAGTGTATTCTGTTGTTTTTTTGATGGAATGTCCTATACATATTAAGTAAGTCCATCTTTTTTAATGTATGATTTAAAGCTTGTGTTTCCTTATTTAGTTTCATTTTGGATGATCTGTCCATTGGTGAAAGTGGGGTGTTAAAGTCCCCTACTATGATTGTGTTACTGTCAATTTCCCTTTTTGTGGCTGTTAGCATTTGTCTTATGTATTGAGGTGCTCCTATGTTGGGTGTATAAATATTTACAATTACTATATCTTCTTCTTGGGTTGATCCCTTGATCATTATGTAGCATCCTTCTTTGTCTTTTGTAATAGCCTTTATTTTAAAGTCTGTTTTGTCTGATATGAGAATTGCTACTCCAGCTTTCCTTTGATTTCCATTTGCATGGAATATCTTTTTCCATCCCCTCATTTTCAGTCTGTATGTGTCCCTAGGTCTGAAGTGGGTCTCTCGTAGACAGCATATGTATGGGTCTTGTTTTTGTATCCATTCAGCCAGTCTATGTCTATTGGTTGGAACATTTAATCCATTTACATTTAAGGTAGTTATTGATATGTATGTTCCTATTACCATTTTCTTAATTTGTTTTGGGTTTGTTATTATAGGTCTGTTCCTTCTCTTGTGTTTCCTGCCTAAAGAAGTTCCTTTAGAATTTGTTGTAGAGTTGGTTTGGTGGTGCTGAATTCTCTTAAGTTTTGCTTGTCTGTAAAGCTTTTTATTTCTCCATCGAATCTGAATGAGATCCTTGCTGGACAGAGTAATCTTGGTTGAAGGTTTTTCCCTTTCATCACTTTAAATATGTCCTGTCACTCCCTTCTGGCTTGCAGAGTTTTTGCTGAAAGATCAGCTGGTAACCTTATGGGGATTCCCTTGTATGTCATTTGTTGTTTTTCCCTAGTTGCTTTTAATATTTTTTCTCTGTACTTAATTTTTGGTAGTTCGATTAATGTGTCTTGGTGTGTTTCTCCTTGGGTTTATTGTGTATGGGACTCTGTGCTTCCTCGATTTGATTGACTATTTCCTTTCCCATATTGGGGAAGTTTTCCACTATAATCTCTCTCAGTCCCTTTATTTTCTCCTCCTCTTCTGAGACCCCTATAATTTGAATGTTGGCGCATTTAATGTTGTCCCAGAGGTCTCTGAGACTGTCCTCAATTCTTTTCATTCTTTTTTCTTTATTCTGCTCTGCGGTAGTTATTTCCACTATTTTATTTTCCAGGCCACTTATCCGTTTTTCTGCCTCAGTTATTCTGCTATTGATTCCTTCTAGAGAATTTTTAATTTCACTTATTGTGCTATTCATCATTGTTTGTTTGCTGTTTAGTTCTTCTAATTCCTTGTTAATTGTTTCTTGTATTTTCCCCATGCTGTTTCCAAGATTTTGGATCATCTTTACTATCATTACTCTGAATTCTCTTTCAGGTAGACTGCCTATTTCCCCTTCATTTGTTTGGGCTGGTGGGTTTTTACCTTGCTCCTTTATCTGCTGTGTTTCTCTGTCTTCTCATTTTTCTTAATTTACTGTTTGGGGTCTCCTTTTCCCAGGCTGCAGGTGTGTGACTCTCATTGTTTTTGGTGTCTGCCCCCAGCGGCCAAGGTGGGTTCAGTGGGTGTGTAGGCTTCCAGGTGGAGGGGACTGGTGCCTGTGTTCTGGAGAATGAGGCTGGATCTTTTCTTTCTGGTGGGCAGGACAGCATCTGGTGGTGTGTTTTGTGGCGTCTGTGACCTTATGATTTTAGACAGCCTCTCTGCCAGTGGATTCGGTTGTGTTCCTGTCTTGCTAGTTGTTTGGCATAGGTGTCCAGCACTGTAGCTTGCTGGTCATTGAGTGGAACTGGGTCTTAGCATTGGTACGGAGATCTCTGGGTGGGTTTTTGCCGTTTGATATTACATGGAGCCAGGAGGTCTCTGGTGGACCAATATCCTGAACTCAGCTCTCCCACCTCAGAGGCTCAGGCCTGACACCCAGTTGGAACACCAAGACCCTGTCAGACACACGGCTCTCTGAACCTGTTACCCATCTTCAGAACAGAGTCAGGGTTAGCACTCGGTTTTGTTGGGAGAATAAATGCATGTAAACTGCCTGGCTCCAAACCCCTATTGAAATCAAGCAGGACCCAGTGGGACTCCTGGACACAAAAGCTTCTGTTCATTTTTTAATTGGTTTGTTTGTTTTTTTGATATTGAGCTCCATGAGCTATTTATATGTTTTGAAGATTAATCCTTTGTCCATTGCCACAGCTAGATCTTCTTTGACCCACCTCCTAGAGTAATGAAAATAAAAACAAAAATAAACAAATGGGACCTAATTAAACTTAAAATCTTTTGCACAGCAAAGGAAACCATAAACAAGATGAAAAGACATCCCTCAGAATGGGAGAAAATATTTGCAAATCAAATACACCTACTTCTTTCTAACCCTAATCCTCTTACCTAGTCCAGGCCACCCTCCTGTGTTGCCTAAAATATTGTGATAACCTCTAGCTAATCTCTTTGCATCAATTTTTGCCCAGCTCCAGTAAATTATTTTTATCTTTACTTCCAGTAAATTTTAAAAGTTTAAATCTGTACTTAAACCTTCCTTGGGTAAAAGTCAATTAATAGTTTCCAAATTTTTTAATATGGCCTAATATTTCTGTCTCACTGGCCCTTGCTTTTCTCTCCAGACTGTATTACACTGTGGCTTACTTTCTCCACTTGAACCATATGGGACTTTCCACAATTTTTTTTTTTAATATGATATGTGGTGTTTTACTGGTAAACTAGTTATTGTAAGAATTAAACATACACATTATTATAACCAATAACTGTAAATGTTGCTATTGATCACTTATTATTATGGTATTTATTTTAACTCATTTGTGACTGTCCTCTTATGGGCAGTCTTTATTTTATCCTTTTAAATTTTTAAAAAATTTTTATACAATTTTAAAAGTTACACTCCATTTACAGTTATTACAAAATACTGATTATGAAATACAAGATTTTTCACATTCTTTTTAACTATTGTATTATATTCTACTGCACGTTATGTATCTATTATGTCATAATGCACTTAATCAGTGTCCTATTATTGCACATCTAGAATAAATTCCTAGATGAGGAATTGCATGTTTTAGTTTGAATTGATCTTGTTAAATAGCTTTCTCTATCTATTTATTTTTTTGAAGCATAGTTGACTTACAGTGTTGTATGAGTTTCAGGTGTACAGGAAAGTGATTCAGTTTCATATATATATATATATATATATATATACATTCTTTTTCAGATTCTTTTCCCTAATTGGTTATTACAGAATATTGAGTATAGTTCTCTGTGCCATACAGTAGGTCCTTGTTGGTTATCTCTTTTATATATAATAGTGTGTATATCTTTTTGTGTGTGTGTGTGGTACATGGGCCTCTCATTGTTGTGGCCTCTCCCATTGCAGACCACAGGCTCCGGACGCGCAGGCTCAGCGGCCATGGCTCATGGGCCCAGCTGCTCCGCGGCATGTGGGATCCTCCCGGACCAGGACACGAACCCATGTCCCCTGCATCGGCAGGCGGACTCTCAACCACTGCGCCACCAGGGAAGCCCAATAGTGTGTATATCTTGATGACTATTTTGTTATGAGAAGTATGAGAGGACTTACACTGACTCACACACTGAAATCTTTTAGGAAATACCCCTGGATGCTCCTTCAGATGTTGTATCATCTGTAATCCAGAGTCTTCTTCTCCCTGACCATGAGGCCACAGAGCACTCACCCAGATTTTCTTCCCTCTCCTTCCCTGATTGTTTATGGTGCTAACCTTACCTCACTATGGCTTATCAGCACATCAGTGGAGCTTTCTCTATCTTGTTTCTTCAGGTTTACAGTCTGGTTCTCTGGGTTCACAGATATTGCTCAAAGTTTCACCTCCAATGTCTAAGTTATTGTGGTGTAGGCTCCAGCTGTAAGAGTTAAATCTTCCTTGATGCTGTTTTATGCTCATTGCCTTAGCTACTGTTTTTCTTCAGCTGCGTTGGTGAGGGTCCTCTACCTTCATCACTAGCCATGAATTATGTTGAACAAACTTCACAGTTTTGATATTCCATCTTAACTCAAGTTTATGAAATGTTATTCAAAAGTGGTAGACCAATATTTTAACCAATGTCTCTAACTTCAAATCCCTTATTAAATATCATACAATTAATAGCAGGCAGTTAAAAGAAGAGTGACCTCTTTCTGACAATAAAATAAGCCATGGGCTATGTGGGATAATATTCTATTCAGTAGAATCCATTTTTAAGCTAGTTAAGAGAACTGTTGAATTTATTATTCTTTTTATTTTAGATAGGAGGAATAAGATTTAAAATAAAGTTTTTTAGTTTGTATATTCCAGATCAAGTGAATAAATTACTTTTTTGAGATATGGAGGAACGGATGACACCCAGTATTAAAACAAGGTGAAGGTTGGAGACACTTTACTGGCAATAAATCTTAACTCTACACTAAGAATTTGAGGGTGGGTTGATAAAGAAACATTCAAGGATGCATAAGCGAGGGATTCAATTATAGATTACAGGGTGACATCAAAAGTATTCTAAAATAACTTTTAGAGAAAATAAACTATATAAATAAAGATACCAAAAAATTAACATTTAACTTAATGAGATTTTGAGATATTGCTTAAGATGAACCATCCTGACAAGTTAATTTGTGCTGTAGGGGTTGTTGATGTTTGTGGTTATAAATCTCTGGAGTTTGAACAGAGAGACTATTTGGAGCCCAGACAGAATGTACCCATTGCTCATGCTTTGGAATCCCCATCAGAACAACATGTTACCAAATTGCAAATTCAGTGATCTTCATCTGGAGCTAAATTTCAATTGTTAACTGAGAACAAATAACATGTTATTTTAGCTGTTCTCCCTTGGCTATTTGCATTACTGAGAATGTTTTACTTCTTCTCTCACTTATCTCTTCATTTCCTCAACTGGAAATCTTCCTGTGCAACTAAGAGATAACACTTTCAGATACTTTTTAGCCATATGTACATATACATATCATGGCTCAAACTGTGTTCCTGATATTCTGCTCGAAAACACATCCTCTTGCAGACTTACTCATAACTTCATTCCTCTAGATGCTCAAATTGATAGCCTTATTTTCTCAATTGACCTTTCTTTTACTTCTAAACTCCACAATTGTTCCATCAGCAAATTTCTTTAGTTCTGCTTTGAAAATATATCCAGAGTTTGACCATCTCCCCTTACCCCCACCGATACCACCCTGATACAAGACACCCCTCCTGTTGATTATTACTGTAGCATCCCCTCGGACTCCTGGTCTTGCCTCCCCTGAGCAGCCAGACAAACCCTGTTTTTTTTAAGAAACAAAAAATAACAAGACAGGGACTTCCCTGGTGGCCCAGTGGGTAAGACCTCGCCTTCCAATGCAGGAGGTGTGGGTTTGATTCCTGGTCGGGAGCTAAGATCCCACATGCTTTGTGGCCAAAACACCAAAACATAAAACAGAAGCAATACTGTAACAAATTCAATAAAAACTTTTAAAATGGTCCACATCTAAGAAGAATCTTAAAAATAATAGAGACAGTTCGTTTCACTTCTCTACTCAAAACTCTTTATTTAATCATCATCGCACTCAAAATAAAAGGTTTCAGTTCTAACCATGACCTGATCCACTGCTGCTTCCTTGGCTTCATCCGTCCATCCCTAGCCCACTTTTAGAGACTCCAGCCACACTGGGCTCCTGTGTTAGCTTAGTTTCTTCAAGAAGAAGACTTCAAGATGGGATAAGATGGACAAGAGATTTATTGGTGGAGATTGTCAAAGATAAGCACAGCTGGACATTAATTAAAGTGATGAAAACGGATTTTATTCAGTAACTGCTGGCAGTAGGGAAAATAGATGAGCTCCATTCAGATTTGTACAGGGGTTTTTGAACATTTTTTTAAATCACTTTTTATTGGAATATAGTTGCTTTACAATGTTGTGTTAGCTTCCACTGCACAGCAAAATGAAGCAGCCATACATATACATATATTCCCTCCATTTGGGACACTACAGTGCATTAAATAGAGCGCCCTGGGCTATACAGTATGTTCCCATCAGCTGTCTATCTTATACATAGTATCAGTAGTGTATATGTGTCAATCCCAATCTCCTAGTTCCTCCCACCCACCCCTTTCCCTCTTGGTATCCATACATTTGTTCTCTATGTCTGTGTCTCTAATTCTGCTTGGATTTTAAAGGGAGAGTAAAAGAGAGAGGAGAGCAGGTGCTCAAGAGAGTCAGAAAGTGAAAAATCACAAAGGGTTGGTCAGTGTCAATGTGATTAGGCCAGCTGTGTTTGTTGGCTGGCAATTGTTGAAGTTAAGAATCTATCACCCCACAGAACCTGGGAGGCAGAGGTCCTATTTTTTGATGATAACATTGCAAAGGAATGGCTTTCAGGTCCTAGAGAAAGATGCTTCTGAGTTGCATGAGATACATAGTCACAACTGTAAGCCCTTTCCAGTAAATCTAAGTAAGGGTGATCTGGACCTATCATCAGGTGTTGGCTAGAACAAATAGTAAATGTTCCTGGCAGTGTTGAGTTTTCTCAGGCAGGCATTTTAGTAGGGAGCTAGGGTTATCCTAGAGACACACCTTATGCTGCTAGAAGTCATGCTAGGGTTTGGTCAAGTCTCTTTGTGCAGGGGTTTGGACAGTGTTGATATGGGTCTGCAGAGAATTCTGCAGTTCTCAAAACGCCTGAGAATTAAGGGGAGGAAGAAGGAGTAAGTAGGCAGAGTTTTCACACCAGGTCTGCAGGTCTGATACAGGAGAAGAGAGAGAATTGGGTTAGAATAGTGTCAGACTCTGAGTCAGTCTAGGAAAGTTTTGGCCAGGCTGATGGGGAATCCTCACAAGTCCTCAAAGTCCTCAAAGTATAATGAAAGGAGTCCCCATCCCACAGGTCGGGGCCTGCACTCGTGCCCTCACCGTGGTCAGTCATTGGCTGGGAGCAGCCTACGGGAAGCGAGGCTTCAGTGTGAACATGGTGGGAATCCAGGGGGAACGAAAGCTGGGGCTGTAGCCAACTACTGCCACCACAGCAGGAAATCCAGCCATGGTGTTTTCGCGACCACCGCACCATCTTACTGTCGCTTGAGCATTCCAGGGCCTTTCCTCTCCACCTACTTTCCTGTGTATGGAGCACTCTTGTGTTAACATCCACAGAGCCCTTTCACGTTGGGAAGGACTCAGGCTGTACTCAAAATCCCCCATTCAGGGAAGCCCCCCAATCCACCCTGTCTCAAGTGTTACCCACTGACATTTTATATACCACTTCCTTGATGTACTTTTTCTTCCTGAGCACTTATTACCATTTAACATATCTTATATTTTATTGTTTATTGTTTGTCTCCCCCCAGCTAGAAAGTAAAGAATTTGTGTTTTGATTGTGACTATATTCCCAGCAGCTAAAATAGTATTAGAAACATAGTAGATGCTTAATAAATGCCTGTAAAGTAATCTCATTTTAATAAAAGTAATGTGACTATAGACTTTTCACCTCAGAGTATTCTAGCCTTTCTTCTGTAGCTTGGGAAAAGTCAAGTGATGTCTTCTCATAGATCTCAAGCAATGTTGGCGCTAGGGTTATTTACAGGTTATTTACTTTTTGGCTGTGTCCAAGATTGGGTTTTTTATTCTACATTTTTAATCTTCAATGCTGCCTCACCGATAAAGCAAGTACTAACCTGCCACTTGGTGAAACAACTAAGTATCAGGAAATTTCTAGAATTGAGACCATCTTGGGAAACCACCTGAAAGTCCAAAACGTACTTCGGCTAGGGATCTCATTTTAGGATTATTCCAGGATTAGTCTTCTTCCTCTGATATGGGGTCAGATATGGGGTGGGGAAGGTAGTTTCAGGATGCTTGCTCCGTTTTACAATTAGTTTGCACTTCTAGGTTTGCTAGACTTTGCACAACCTAGTTTGCTAAGTTGTTAAAAACAAAACAAAACCTACAGAGACCTGAGAAATTATTCCATCTACTCTATGTTTTATATCCATTGTTGCTTACTACTTTAGGATCTGTTAATGTTCAACATCAAGGTACAAACTATTGTTCCATCTGGGATTTAGAGAATACTCACATGGCTGACTGGCCAAGATAATTGATGGGAATGAAAACAACAATCCCAGAACAGTTGGAAGAATTCTTTTTCTTCTTCCTAATTTACAGAATGAGAGACAGAGAGGAAATGATCTCTGCCAGATGAATGAAGATTAGACAATGACTTCTGGAAGACAATATTTCTCTTTAAGATTTTATTTTCAACTTCCGAAGTAGAACTGAACCAAGACAGTGAAGTAAGTTTGACATGTATACTGCCAGTCTGTTTATGAATCCCAGTTTTATCGCAACACAAATAGATAAATAATAGAAGCCCATAACGCTTGTCTCTGAAATTGTAGTTAAACTGAAGCTCAGTATGCGGGAGACAAAAGATGAATGGTCTTTCATAAACATGTTTTTATAACATAATCTGCTCATATAAACAACTGGCAGTTCATCCTTCGGGGATTCTTGTTAGCCAGGTTTTTCAAAGCTTTAGTGAATGGATTGAGTTTCAGAATTATTTCCCAACTTCGTGCTGTTTGGAGGAAACATCTGTTTACTGTATGTAAATGAACAGGACATTCTGTTCTTTTAGGGACTCAAGAAAGAGCCCTTAAAATAGGCCAGTTTGGCAAATAAGGAAATAGAGTCTCTTCAAAGGACTACAAATAAAGTCTAGCGAGAGAGATTGTAAAGATAACAGTTATTTTTTTTTTCTCTTAAAAATTTCTGTATTTGGATCCAACCAGGAACGGCTATTTCCCTTTGATTAAAAACCTGTGTAGAGCTTTTGGCTCTCTTCTTGCTTCTTCCCTTCTCTTTTGGTCATCAGACAGACTGAAGGCAGAAAACAGATTTGCCTCGTGGAAGAAGTGTACCGCAGACAGCGAGGAGAGACGAGACAGTAAATCTTAGTTCGGTTAATACTTCCACATGTCTGGCAAACACCCTTGGAAAGACAGGAGTCCAGACAGTTTGAAGCAGGTAACTCAGCATGTGCCTTCCTTTCATATTCTATTCGGCCTCTTGCCCCAAATTGATGTGCTCATCTTGTACATCTAATTTTGCCTGAGTTGAGCTTGGCCTGAGGGCAAAAGGCCATCCTTCTGTAGTGCTGGCTGGAGACAGCATGAATAATGCTGCCAGTCAGTCGGATACAACTCCTGTGCAAAGACAAACAAGGGAAGTCTCACCTTACAAATGAATGTGGTTTTATAACTCTGAGGGAACTGTCTGCTTTTTAAAATTCTAACTCTTAGCAGAAAACTAAAAATTAACATCATAGTGATCCCTAAGAATTTGGGGGTTTACTCATTACCCTAAGTATCTCAGTTACTTTTTAATATTTAAAATATAAGTATCTCTGTATATTGAACAGAATATAGCCACGGGTTTTATACAATAAATATAATGCACTGTTGATATGAAAAATTTATGATGCTTTTTCCAACAAATACTACTGAGATCTAATTAATACCTCCCCATTTTTTTTTTCCATTTCAAAAGACAGTTTAGGGGCTTCCCTGGTGGCGCAGTGGTTGAGGGTCCGCCTGCCAATGCAGGGGACACGGGTTCGTGCCCCGGTCCGGGAAGATCCCACATGCCGCGGAGCGGCTGGGCCCATGAGCCATGGCCGCTGAGCCTGCGCATCCAGAGCCTATGCTCCGCAACGGGAGAGGCCACAACAGTGAGAGGCCTGTGTACTGAAAAAATAAAAGACAGTTTAGGTAGCCATGTCTTAGCATGAGGTTTTACTTATGGTTTTCTTTAAACTAGAGGTAATACTTTTTATTGGTACTCTGTCTATTTTATGAATATTTCTCATAAATGTCTCTTGTTCTTCTCTTCCTGCTCTTTTGTGTTCTTCTGACCGTTAGCAATATATTTTTTTAAAGCAGTCTATATGTAGAGCCCTGCTTTTAAGTTTCTGGCTTTACCTCATTTCTCTGTGACTGAGATGAGTATACATACAGGGGTGATGGAAATCTCCCCAAATTATATATTTTTTCAATACCAATAAACTTGGAAGAGCTCTACTTTCTTTTTGAAACCAAATACCAGCACACTTAAATAAACTGAACTTGGGTCTTGCTCTTTATAGGTTTTAGTTTTCCTTTTGAATCTCCTCTCTGAAGGAACTATGTGAATGATCTTAAAACAATGCAGATATCAATGATGAAACCAGCAGGATGAACATGTGCACAAAATAATAGTGTACATGTATCCCCTCACCTCAAACAACAAAAGAAGGGAGAACTTGGATAGAGAGGGAGAAGGGGAAATGGTTGGTGCACAGCTGTCTTTAAATGTGTGTACGTGTGCGTTTCGATTTTTTTGCTTCAAACTTCTGCTGTGACCCCTGGCTACCCAGAAGTATTGGGGAAAAAATTATTGTCTTTCTTTGCCCATCAGGAAATACTTGCCGATTTTGATTACATAGGACTGAGAAGACCAGAGTTAAAAGTGTCACTGTCTCTGTTTCAACTGCCATAGTCTTGTTGTCAACAAGTGACACTTTGTTATCAGAGCCTGGACCTGGGTCTTTATCCTTGTCTCCCTTTCTAGAATTCATGTTCTTACCCATCTCATTCAGTTCTATCTGATGACTTGAATGCAGATCTACACATCTTTATGAAGAGTTAACTTCGTGCATGTTTCCACTTTCTATTCAGAACTTTGAAGGTTGATCTTGACACCCTCCTTTAGAATTTATCTCCATCCTGGGGCCACTTGGCTTTTATAACTGATGACATCTTGATGCCAGCCCGTTTAAATAATATTTTCTTTCTACCTCTCAATTTTCTGTTTTACGGCACTATAAGGGCTCTCTGAGTCAGAGCCCATTGATTTTTCGATTTTATGAACTTACTCCTCCCTGTTAACTGATGTAATAGTAAAATTCTTTGCCTTAACATCTTGCTTATGTGGCATTCTCATCAGTCTTATAGACCTTTCTGACCTATTTTGTTACCTAGCACAGACAGCAGGGTGTGTTCTGTGAACAGGAAAAGATCAAACTGACTTCAGTAGCATACTATGCAGAGGACTAATGGGGAATGTGATTAGTTTAGTGCAATAACTTCAACCAAATTGGGGTGAGTCTTGAATGCCAGACTTAGAAGTCCAAATTTTATCCTGGAGGAAATAAGAACAACAGCATGAAACCAAAGCTTTAGGAAGGCTGACCTATCTGTCTGACACTGAAGAGCAACGTAACACATGGGAGAGATTCAGGATAAACATCAGGTGATTTAAGTTCTAGTCCATATTCCCTAAATGTGATTCTTTTTAAAACTTTTTTTATAAATTTATTTTTTATTTATTTTATTTTTGGCTGTATTGGGCTTTCGTTGCTGTGCGTGGGTTTTCTCTAGTTGCAGCGAGTGGGGGCTACTCTTCGTTGAGGTGCGCGGACTTCTTATCGTGGTGGCTTCTCTTTGTTGTGGAGCGCGGGCTCTAGGTGCGTGGGCTTCCGTAGTTGTGGCACGCGGGCTCTAGAGCACAAGCTCAGTAGTTATGGCTTGCAGGCTTCAGCAGTTGTGGCTTTCAGGCTTCAGTAGTTGTGGCTCGCAGGCTCTAGAGCACAGGCTCAGTAGTCGTGGTGCATGGGCTTAGCTACTCCGCGGCATGTGGGATCTTCCCAGACCGGGGATTGAACCCATGTTTCCTGCTTTGGCAGGCAGATTCTTAACCACTGCGCCACCAAGGAGGTCCTCCTAAATGTGATTTTGAGGAAAACATTTCTGTTGTTTTAGTGGCCTAATCTCTAAAACTAAGAGTTTGAATCAGATTTGTTTCTATGGTCTTTTAAGAATCCAGTAACTGTATTGTATTTTATCCTCGGTAAAGTCACAATAGAAATAATGAAGCCCATGATTTCAACTGAACAGAAAGGCCATGTAAGTAAACAATGAGGTTGGAGGAAGAGCAGGAGAAAAATCTTAAGAGAAAAAACGTCGAGAAAAACGTAAAACCCATTGTGCTGAAACACTTTATCTATGGACTTCCCTGATGTAATAATTTCTGCACCAAAATCATCATCTCTAAGTTGATTTAACTTTGGGGGAATTTAATAAGCAAAAACCAATGCACTATTGTAGGAACAGTGACTACTCACAATAGCTTTTTCAAGGATGAGTCACTATAATTACAGGTCCCACGGGCATTGTGGCTGAATTTGAGCTGCAGAAAATGAGTTTTCTCACTGATCAAGGATGCATTTGGTAATTGCTGGGAACTATATAATTTCTGAAATTATTTGTTTGTTTGTTACCATTAGCAGATATTAAAAAAAGAACCTCACTATGTGACCTTGGGTGAACTACTTACATTGTTTAATTCCTCATTTAACAAAAGACATTTTAGACTAAAACATTTCTTATAGTATTATAGTGTTATAAATACTAAATAGAGACAGTTACTTTCACATATCATGAAAATGTAACTTCTTCAATGAATAATCTGATCTTTAATGTTGAATATCCAGCCTTTATTTATCCAATAAAAGGATTTGAAAAAGTGTTCCCTCTTACGAGGCTTTATCACTTAAAAGACAAAGGTAGGCAAAGGTCAGTTGCCTTCTTGTAATATCAGTAAGTGAGGATTTCCCCTTTTCTGAGTCTTATTTTTAAATGTGTCGATCTAATATCATTCTTTTTAGAGTTCATATTCTACTGCTTAATTGTAGAAATATCTGGTTTTAGAAGGGACTAGCTGTGGAGTTTCACCTACATGAAATGGGGGTTATCTTCTGATGACTACCTGAAAACATCCCTTACATTATTTACAAAATACGTGTCTCATAGATATAACCCTGGACAGTGACTCTTACACACACTGTGTTTTGAGAAACATTGTGCCAAACTGAAAGACAAGGCAAATCTACAAGACGGAGTGTATTGATCAGGGTTCTCTAGAGAAACAGAACCAATAGCATATGTAGAGATATTTAAGAAGAGATTTATTATGGGAATTGGCCTACATCATTATGGAAGCTGAGTTATGCCATGCAACCTGGAGAATTCGGAATGCTGACAGTATAAGGCAGTCCAAGTCCCAACTGATGGTCTGAGACTAAAGGCCTGGGAGCTGGGCTGTGGGGGAAATTGGTATAAGTCCCATAGTCCAAAGGCCTGAGAACAAGGAGCTCTGATGCCCAAGGGCAGGAGAAGATGGATGTCTCAGCTCAGAAGAAAAGCAAGAATTTAACCTTGGGACTTCCCTGGAGGTCCAGTGGTTAAGACTTCCCCTTCCAATGCAGGAGGTCTGGGTTCGATCCCTGGTCGGGGAGCTAAGATCCCATATGCCTCGCAGCCAAAAAACTAAAACATAAAACAGAAGCAATAAAAAAAAAAAAAGAAGCAATATTGTAACAAATTCAATAAAGACTTTAAAAATGGTCCACATCAAAAAAATCTTAAAAAAAAAAAAAAGAATTTAACCTTTCTCCACCTTTGTGCTCTTTTCAGGACCTCATCAGATTGGATGATGCCTACCTGCACTGGGGAAGATGATCTTCTTTACTAAGTCATTGATTCAAATGCTAATCTCTTGCAGAAACACCCTCACAGATAAACCCAGAAATAATTTTACCAGCTATCTGGACATCCCTTTGCCCAGTCAAGTTGACTCACAAAATTAACCATTACACTT
Organism: Monodon monoceros; assembly: GCF_005190385.1. Taxonomy (NCBI): domain Eukaryota; kingdom Metazoa; phylum Chordata; class Mammalia; order Artiodactyla; family Monodontidae; genus Monodon; species Monodon monoceros. The sequence continues at coordinate 10,545,206 of NW_021703772.1, forward strand.
GGCAGGTCCCTAACAGCAAGTAGGAGACACAAAAGCAGATTTACCACTAAGCTAATGAGACACAAGATACACCAGCTCTCACTTGCACAAGGGACCTTCCAAGGCCCTGGACAGAACTATAACAAAATATGGTTCATATGGTTTTGTACAAGTTGTTCATGTAAGATATTTACTTCCGATTGGTCAAGACTGCTGCCTCTTTCCACTTTAATTTATCCTCTTTCATATTCCACCTACTGGTTAGAAGTACTGTAATGTCCAAAGACATTTTTGGGATCTAGTTAAGGGCAAATTATGTTGAGGTACCTATAGTTTGAGTTTGGCGCTGTGTGTTTATTATGGCTCTCAGTCGCCTATTTCCTGGGTAGAGGCAAGGTATTGCAGCTATTCCGAGGGCAGAAATGGCTCTCAGGAATTTTTCCACCACCCACTGCACCAACTTACCAAGCATCTCGTTACGAACATGCTTGACCAAAGGTGGTACCACAATGTGAATGTAAATCATGTCCCTGGCACTATGAAAAATTTTAAAAAAAGGAAAGGAAACAAGACTTGAAGTCCACAGAGCCTATAGTTAATCTGCGTAAAATCCTTCGGTCATCAGACATGCAGAATTTTAAACAAAGGATTTCTCATTGATACCTGGTCAAAACAGAAGTTTTTCATGTCAAAACTTTCCAATAATGCAGTGTGTTTAAAAAATACATGTATATGCATACACACACACAGAAATCACATGAAATCATCTTAACAGGTCAATATGAGGGAGAGTTGATAGAGGTTTTCTCAAGTTCAACACAATAATAAACATTTTCATCATGTTACCATTAATGAGTTGCAAAGCTAAAAAGTATGTTTCCTAAAATCTCTGTAATAGAAAAACAAATTTTGATTAATCATACTAGATAAATAAATTCCCATGGGCTGCCATAACAAAGTACCACAAACTGGGTGACTTAAAACAATAAAAACTTATTGTCTCACATCTTTGGAGAAATTCCAGAAGTCCAAAATCACGGTGTTGGCAGGGTCATGCTCCCTCTGAAGCCTCTGGGGCAAGATTCTCTCTGGACTCTTCTAATATCTGGTAGCCCCAAATGTTCTTCGGTTTGGAGCAGTATCACTCCAGTCTCTGTCTCCCCCTTCACATGGTCTTATCCCTGTGTTTTTGTGTCTTCGCTTGGATACCCCCCATACTGGCTTAAGGGTCCACCCTATTCCAGTATTACCTCATCTTAATTTAACTAATTATATCTGCAACAATCCTATTTCCAAATCAGATCCCATTTCGAAATACTGGGTATTAGGAATTCAACATAATCTTTTTTGGAGGACACCATTCAATTCATAAAATAGAGAAGTGACTAATTTATCTTTTAATTCTCTCCACAGAAAAAAATGTTCCTAAGTTGTCATATAAAGAGGTGATGAAAAGTACTCAGTCAAAAATATTACCCTCTCGCTCCTGCTCGCCTCCCAAAAAGAGTAACAGAGGTGTATCAGGCACTTAATTAAGAAGGCAATGTTTTCGAAACTCTTTTGTATTATTTAAAATAATTTTTTTGGAATTTGATATGATTTCTTTTTTTGTTCTAACAAAATCACTTTTATATCTAATTTTTATTACTAACTGCATATCCTTTTATCTTATAGAAATCCCACGCATTCAGAAATTAGGAGATTCAAGTCAAACAAAACTTAGATCTACCTCTAGGGGTCAGTACTTCGTTCCTATTTGCATCGGGTGTCTCCATGTTGTAATGCTTCCATGGTCTTAATGCTTGGGGCATGAGGTGCTGGATCCTGCCATGCCTGTGCTCATAGACCTGCCATGGCTGGCTTCTACCTCACCGCATGAAAAGCTGAGGTCTTTACAAGGTTAGGTTATCTATCTTCCTCGCAATTCCTATCACCTTCCACCCCTTGACTCCTTCTCCCACATCTGCGCTCACCCCTGTTCTCTCTTCCACATACTTACTATTCAGACAGTCTGACCATCATGCCTCCAGGCCCCCAGCCTCGCCACGCCCTTTGCCTGGACAGCTCTGTCCCCAGTTATGGGAGCAGTTATTCCTTTACTTCCCTTAGATTTGTGTTCAAGGGTCCACTTGTCCAAGGGGGACATTTGAGCAACCCCATCCCCGACCTCCACACCAGCACTCCTTGGCTCGTACACAACTCCTTTTTAGCCGTAGCACACAACACCATGGACATGCCAAACATTATTAGGTTTTATCAGCATACACACACCATGCATCGACTTGTGTAACCGGAGACTGTCTCTCACTCCCACTACTGTAAACACCACGAGGCAGGTCTGTTTTGATCACTGTTATGTTGTCTTCCAGAACTGCATAGTAATCAGATGCAAATTAGGGGGTTGGTAAATACTTGTTGATGAATGAGTCATAGATTTTTGTTGCTGTTGTTAAGATTCCACCAGAAATAGAAACCCTACCTGATGTGGGTGTTAGGTTCTCAAATCAGAAAGTGAGTTAAATTGAGATGTGATCTATACGGTCTAATCTCATTCTTCTGGTCATACGACACCTGATGTCGGCTGTCAGTGGGCTGCTGTTTGCTCTTATTTTTCTTTTAGTGGTTTTCAGTAATATCTATTATTATTATTGTTATTATCATAATCATCATGAGTGTGTGTATGTGTGAGTTATGCCTGAAGAGAGGCTGCAGCGGTAGAGGGTCCTGGTCTTTCCTGGGAACCAGGAGTTAATTATCAGAATAAATAAGTCCCACTGTTTGATCCCCAGACTCTCACAGAGAGCAGGATTATGGCTCCTCTATGCTGCTTGCGCTCGCCAGGAGCTGTCTTGTTCAGGATTTGTGTCTGAGCTGCTCTAGCAGAAGCAGTTGTATGAGGCAGCAAGCTTCTCTAGGTGCGGCCCCTTGTTATCGTCCTATTGGCTTGAATCAGCATTAATTGCTTGGAAAATGAAGGTTCCATTTGGAGAGACACCTGCAGGGTTTCTAATGCTCACTTTGGCACCAATTCAAGCTGCTTCCAACCATGGTTTCCAGAGAATAATTAGGCTTCAGTGCACCGTCAGGTTTCACCATCATTCATAATGCCAAGAAAGAGACATGGTGTCTATTTCTGCAAACACTTTTCATCCTGGTGGAAAGTCGTTCATCTTCTAAAGACTATGACGTAAAACTGAAATGAAAATGTTTGTATGATAAACACCTAGTCTTGTGATTTTCTCAATTTTGCTTTCTGTTAAGATGGCTTTGTATCAGAAGCATGGATTTTTAATGCCTGTGAAATGAGACACATTTTGCTTTTATTTTATTTTTACTGTGGTCAAGTTACTTAATTTTCGCTTCTTGTGCTGACCCAGTTAACTTGTGTCAGGTTGTCGGTAGTCTCTGTACTTATTTTGATCCCTTCAACTCCAATTCCAAATATTAATTACCTTTCTAACGTATTATTTTTGAGTGAGCCAGAGTGAGATAGGAGCCTGAAAGATTGAAAGTGTACTGTAATTGATTGTTCTTTTAAAAAAGAGGGTCTGCTTAGGCTGGGGGTGGGTACAGTCCCGATGTTAGCAGTACACAGCACAAAGAATGTAAGGGAAGCACTGAATGAATCCTAGAATACACATAAGGTATTTTGTTGATTTTGATTTCTGTTTATTTTGATTATGTTCTAAAATATTTTTTAAAAAGTATTTATCCCTTTTAAGAATGATTAGTCCTATAGCAGAAAATTAAAAACCAAAATACGTCTTCTAGGAGTTGCTATAAAGTTTTTTAAATTCTTATAGTTTCTAATGTGGAACCACTGTGTTCCAGGATGGACTAACCAGTTAGGAAGGGGGTGACATGTCCCCAAGACGGCTCTCCTGATTTGGGGGCAGGAAATGGTCACCAGATTGGTTGGGATCCAAATCTCATGCAGCATGAATTTTTTTTTTCTTTTCTGTTTTCAGTGTGGAAAAGGAAAAGAACAAGAAAAATGGAAGCATAGTGATTATAAGAGGCAAATGCTTTGAACACTTCCTAGAAGTGTCGATCCTATTCATTCTCTGTCAGGAAAAATTGTCCAACAAAGTTAGAAAGAACAAAACAGTATCTGGTAAAACCATAGACAAACATCAGTGTAAACACTAAAGAAAAGAAAATAGCTGACAGCTCAGATCCAGGAGATCTGAGATGGATGGAAGTGTACCTTTATAGCAGGCGTGGATAAACATGGTTGTGATGGGGGTGAGGATGGAAAAGGAGAACCTTCAAGATGCCTCAACAGGCTATGCTTCCTTGGGCACATCAGTTTCAGGAAAGACTTCATAAGGAAGAGTCAGGGATTAGGACACTGATTCCATACACCTATCTGTGCCTGTGCCGACCTTGGAGAGCCTTGTGTAAACTCAGGACATATACCCAGTGTAAGAACCCCCGTTCTAGAAGCATTATGTCACCGGAAACATAGTGGAAAAATACACACAAAATATAAAACATAAAAATGAAACGAATCAAAACTAAGGGAACCTGAAAAAGTATGGACTTGAGTTAATAAGAATATAGATGACCCTTGAACGAAGCAAGGGTTAGGGATGCTGACTCCCGTACAGTGAAAACGCCACGTACTGCTATCTCTGTCTCAAAAAGAAAGGAATTGATAAATGACTAACCCAAGGGCAGGAAGCTGAAACAGTTTGGGTAAAAGCAGGACTCAAACCCTAGTTTTTCAGATTCCACGTTTGTGATCACTAATCAAACACAAACTTTTCCACACACTTAATTTAAAGATCTATAAAATGAAAATACAGGTACTATATTTATTGAAAAAACTTTATGTAGGGCTTCCCTGGTGGCGCAGTGGTTGAGAGTCCGCCTGCCGGTGCAGGGGATATGGGTTCGTGCCCTTTTCCGGGAGGATCCCACATGTCGCGGAGCAGCTGGGCCCGTGGGCCATGGCCACTGAGCCTGCGCGTCAGGAGCCTGTGCTCTGCAGCGGGAGAGGCCACGGCAGTGAGAGGCCCGCGTACCGCAAAAAAAAAAAAAAAAATTATGTATAAGCAGACCTGCAGAGTTCAAACCATGTTGTTCAAGAGTCAACTGTATATCCATATTGGTTCAATAATTGTGACAAATGTACCACACTAACGTGAGATGCTAATAGTAGGGGAAACTGTGTGTGGGGTGCATAGGAACTCTGTACTATCTGCCCATTTTTTTTCTGTAAATCTAAAACTCTACTAAAATAAAATGTTTATTTAAAAAAAGCATTACTCATTTCTGTATTCAGAAAAGGAATTACAAAACTGACCTTTTACTCTAATTGGTTATGGTCACTTTCATGTTACAAATGCTTAAAATATCAAACGTGAAAATTCCTTGCTTTGCAGTCTGTAATCTCCAACCCTGCTGAAATTATTGGTGTTTCTGGCCAGAAGGCAAACAGGATCAGCTATGGGCTGGCCACACCCAGGACTGGGTCTATGCCCAGGCCCTCGGCTTCTGAGGGAAGTGTCTTAACTAAAGATTCTCACACCCTACCAGCTACCAGATCCATTGCTGCGATGACGCCCTGCCCAATAAGCCTCAGCTGGTTTTCCCTAAAACGCGGGCTCCTCATGGGAGTGGGGAAGCCTCCATGGGGGTGGGGGGTCATTTTGACAGGCTGCTCCGTTGGGTGCAAGGAAAGCTACAAGGACTTGGATAATTCTCCTTGTCTCCACATCACTTAACCTGAACTTGCATGTCACCTATTGTCAGGAAATCCTACAACACTACACTGTAAGACGTATGCTCCAGGTGACAATGGAAACTTGGGGACCTTCTAGAAGAGGAAACAGAGACCAAGAGTGAGGAAGTGGCTTGTCCCAGGTCACAAAGTCAGCCAGTCCAGAGCTGGAAGCAGAACACAGGTGTCCAGATAACTCCAATGCTGGGGAAGTAACACCCAGAAGCTCTTATTTTAAAACAGATGTGTAAAATTGACAGTTATGAAAAAGTGGAGAATTGTTGGCTATTTTCGCTTCTTTTATTGTTCCAGAAAACTAATGAATTACTTTTTGAGATGCCAAGTTAAATCCTCTTGGACTATCAGTTAAAATTTTCTTAAGCTCACAGTTATTTGGGGAAAAAAATGACAGCTGGTTTTTCTGTTGATGTTATGCTTTCCAATTTATTCAGCTGCCTGAAGTCTATATAATCCATAAGTCAAATAGGAAATTGTAATTGAAATTAGAAAAGGTTTTGAACTAAATGCTAATGAATATTTGACATATTAAAGTATATGGAATGCAGCTAAAGCAGGGATTAGAGATAAATTTACAGCCTTAAGTGCCCTTTTAGTAGTCTTGTTTTCCTGAAATATTTTACAGTGTTATCACTCACACTTGGTTTATCGATGTCCTTACATATGTCTGTTTTCCTCTCTAACGTTCATTTCTCAAATTAAATTTCCAAGAATACTATACTCAGGTAATAGTGATGAACCAGAAGCTTAAGTGTTGGTTGAGCAATGAAAATACAGGTTAAAATAAGTATTACTTTTCTTATACTGTGCTATTTCTGATAGTTTTTATAAGTACACACATATAATTAAGAAACAAGATTATCATTGTCTAAAAACACAGAATAGATTTGACATAACCTGAAATAATGGAACAAGGCAACTTATTATTGCACAGTTTTACGAAAGAGTCATAAGATTTTGTCATGTTTCCTTAAGTTAAATATATTTGAATTTCCATGGTTGCCCTAGAGATGCCAGTTAAATTCTCCTAGGTATTGTGTCTATCATTTGGGTACTGTCCTCAACAGTTGACACTTATAAGCATTTATTTAAAAAGCAATAGCAATAGCAATAGCAAAAGCAATATTTTTCAACTGACAAACACTATTTTCTACAACTTTAAAATATTAAAAACTACCTAGGTGGTAAATATTTATCTTAGGAAATTGGAAAATACACACAAGAAAAGAAGCCATCTCTAATTCCATTACACAAAGATAATTACCTTCAATAATTTGCTTTGCATATTCCAGGTTTTATACATATTTATATTAATTTTTATCAAAGCAACAGATTAACTAGTATAAAATGCTTTATACTAAAAGCAGATAAAGCATGGATGTAGAGAAGAAACTTATGGACACCAAGGGGGGAAAGCAGTGAAGGAGGGGGAGGTGGGATGAACTGGGAGATTGGGATTGACATATATACGCTAATGTTTATAAAATTGATAACTAATAAGAGCCTGCTGTATAGCACAGGGAACTCCACTTCGCTGTACAGTAGAAACTAACACAACATTGTAAAACAACTATACCCCAATAAAAATAAATTAAAAAAATGAAATGCTTTAAAGTGGCCCTTTAGTTAGAATGTGTCTTAAAGAAATACCTAGGTACAAATTGTTATTGTGTCACTAAACACTAAACCCAAATGTTATCAACTAAGGTTTCATTAAGCTTCTCTACTTCAAGTAAAATTGTACATATCAGAGTTCTTGACTGCAAACAGTTAAGCATAAACTTAATATATTGGAAGTCTATTAGGAACTACTGAGATGGAGAATCAGTCTTGAAAAATGATCAGGAATCAAAGAAAGCTAGTTGGCAGGAACTATTGCAAAGCCATGCCATAGGAGAGCATTAGTGTGGATGCCACAGCCATCACCACTGCATACAGGACAAGATCATGGCCTGCATGATCACCACCCCATCTGTGCCTCCAGCACCATGGCCTCTCCTGTGGTACTGCCAGATACCTCCAGGTTGGACCATGAAAAGACTCTATTAGAAAATCGTTCAATATATAAGAGCCAGAGAAATGTAGCTCCATTTAACAAAGTTAGCCATAGTCTTAGTGGAGCTTTCAGACCTTTACTGGTAGATGGAAGAATTAGGTAATTCTAAGTTTTAAATTTGGGGACATGGGCCATGTGGATGAGGAGAGCAAACCTCTCAAATATTTGGACATAGTGACTATAAAAAAGCACTCAGCAAGTATTACTATTATGTGGGGGGGGGAATCCTGTTCATATAAAGGCCCCACACCTCAAACTCAGCTGAGATCTCTGGTCAGTAACTAACCCAAGTCAGCAGGCTTAGTGCCTCTCTGGCACATAAGTATATTTCAACCCTGGGAAGATCTAATCTTCTAAGGAAACATTTAGGGGAATCAAATGGATAGTATTAGCCCTTCTGTGTTAAGATGGATTCTGTTCAATTCAACATGTTAAATATTTGTATCAAAGATAATATGCTGTGATAGAGTAATTCAAATTAAAGCTTGTTTAACTAGGCAATTTATTTTGTTGAAATTTTCAGTGGAAATTTACTATGACATTGAAGCATGCATGTTCATTTAAGAATCACTATCTTGAGAAAGAGAATTATTCCAAATCCTGGGATGAGGCAGAACTTTGTGGTGTGATGTGATCAAGAGCCCCTTCTGGGAGATAATTATTAACCTACATGATTAAATGCTTGAACAATTTTCTGATAGACATTAATTAGCTCAAGAACCTCTTCTAAGAACAGCTCAGCTGACTTTAGCCTGGTGAAATGCCTCAGGACCTTAATCACTGTTTATCCAGTCTTGCTGTCTCCTTAACAAGAATCTTAAAAATCCAGTCTAAAATGATTCTCTAATAATTTCTTCCTACTACAAAATGCCTGTACTAAGTTGCAATCTTTGAATTTCTTAGAAAGCCTTTCCCTTGCAGCAAAACTTAGACCCAGGCTCTGAATCAATTTGTCTGAGAAGTTACTTTAATATTTATGTTCAATTCATTAGACTGTAAAATTTACCATAGTATTTGATTTTTCTCTCTGTCAAAAAGTAGTGCCTAGGGGACTTCCCTGGTGGCGCAGTGGTTGAGAGTCCGCCTGCTGATGCAGGGGACACGAGTTCGTGTCCCGGTCCGGGAAGATCCCACATGGCGCGGAGCGCCTGGGCCCGTGAGCCATGGCCGCTGAGCCTGCACGTCCGGAGCCTGTGGTTCGCAATGGGAGAGGCCACAGCAGTGAGAGGCCCGCATGCCGAAAAAAAAAAAAAAAAAAAGTAGTGCCTAAAAAGAAAATCAGCAATGCTAAATTTATAAATTTAGTTAAAATTGTTTCAACGAACATGATGAATCAAATTTATAAATAAGACCAAAGAGTTACCACAGGTTCCTTTAAAAACTGTTAGCCAAAAACTCATTGATTAATAAGTGAAATAATAAGATTCATAATTTGAAGTTAAAATTTAAAGATGGGTTATTGTTGGGGATTTGGATTTTTAATAATTAAATATTAATTCTTTTTTGAAAGACTGTATTCTGAATAATCTTTTCTGTACACAAAGGCCTCCTTCAAAGGCATTGAAAATACTCACATTGATTCCACCAAAACTTGCATAATGAGGGACTCCACAAGGAGCTTGGATCCTGAGAAGCCAAAATAATAATTAATGACTGTGATGAGAGGTGTTTTCTGTTTTTTGGTTTTTTTAAGGATGCTGTCATGGTTCTTTTAAATGCCACTGAAAGCTTACCATTAGCCTTTTTCAACTATTCCCCCAAATGGAATCATGAAGCAAATCCCTTCTTAAAATTGGTACTTAAATCTCTCCTTTTCAAGCGAGGTCCTCCAAGGAGAAATTCACATAATCAGCTTTATGTCTCAGTTCTATGACTTTTTGTTTTGTTTTGTTTGGGTTTGGTTTTATTTTTTATGTTCATTCTTTCCCACATGTATGGAATAGAAATACAAGTTTGAAAACAAAGACACAATGTATTGTGTCTTCAATTTGAATGTCTGGTAGAATTAAACTGTACATCCCACAAAGACATTTTTATTTTTCATCTCCTCACCATGATGTTCCTAGAATTTACAACATTGTAGTCACCCAATAAATATTATACTTGAGTGACTGAATGACATGGAGCAAATTATTAAAAGACGCCCTTAATCGCTTCCATCTTCCTTCTTGCTCTACCTTACTTTCACCCTCACCTGGTTCAGTACATCATTGCCCTCCCTGTGGTTCACCTTAGAGACAAGTGGTACCTAAATTTACTCCTGGGATAAGTAGTGGCCTGTAGCGTTAAATGATTTCCTCCAGTTCTAAGGGCAAAGCTGACCTCAGACAGGTCTCAGGACAAAGCTGGAGAGGTTTCAAGCCAGGTTGAGTCGCTGAGTCAGAGGACCAGGTTTGGCATTTAGAGAGATGGGGGTGTAGGAGAACGTAGAGTTATGCGTTGGGAGTAAGTATATGCAGACTGAAGTCTGCAGATTCAAGAATTCTAAAGGATTTGGTTTGGGATCACCCCAGGCCAGAAGAAATAGGCAGGGGGAAGGGATAAACCTTTTTATTTAATGGAATTCTTGGAATCTGGAACAAAGAAATTGCACATCCACACAAATGCATCACTGATACACAATGGTTGATGCTAGGTATGTGCTGTCTGCCTTCTGCCCTGGTATTAAAACAGCATCCCGCCTGCTGGGCACTTTCTGGAAAGCAGGTATGGATGGACTCTGGGAAGAAGACAGCCATCTGTAGTTTAATTCCCTCCTGGATCCCACAGCATTTCCTCTCCCAATAACAAGAACAAAGAAAATAAGATGTAGCATATTTTGATGAATATTGTAATGTGCTTTGAAATCACATACCAGGGGGTGTGGGGGTGAAGGAATCAAACAAATGCACTACGGAGGTTAAAAAGACCAAATCAATACAATGAAAAAAGCCAAATTTCAGGTTTTTCATGAATAACAATGAATGGTTATTTATGTGTAATTGAAGCTACATTCACAACTTTTATATTATTAATTTTCTGGAGGCAATGAAGTAGAGACACCCATTATAATTCTGTTTGAAACATACATTATTAGGCAGAACTGACTACCCTGCTTGTGAGGTCCAGCGCAAAATAAAAATGTAGGGGGCCCCTTGTTCCCAAACAGGAAAAAGTGTCGTAAAGATTTCCCTTCTGTGATTTCTCTCTTGACTTGTCACAGTGCTTTGTTTGCTAGTTAAAGTCATTCAAAGTAAAGAAAAATTAAAAATTTAAATTATTAGTATGAATTTTTTAGTTCATCTTTATACTGTGCAAGGCCAGCTTTCTTTGCATATTTTAGAGCATTTAACTGGTATGTGGAATCGTCAAAATGACACAATCCTTATTCCATAGCATGTATATGCATATTATTGCATTCTTATCAGAATGGTGAGAATGCTGCTCAAAATTAACTCAGCTGTTTTTATAGCACTTCTTGACAAGCACACATTCTACCAAAATTCTCTACCTTTGGTTTAGTGGTGAGTAAGGAAGGACCTAGAGGAAAAGGGACTGTGGGTTGCTCCATCTATAGGTGGTTAGCTAATATAGGGAAGTAACATGAGAAAAAATGAACATATTAGGATTCCGTGGCCACTTGTGTTTCTTAGAATGCACTGCCTTCTTTATGGATTCAAAACAAGTTCTTGTCTGAACCAAAAGCTTGGTGTCTCCCAGCTGTCAGTGTTTCTGCCTACTCAGTTACAGACATACCACACTTACTTTGTACTTTCTTTGACTCACACTGAGCTCCCACACATTTTGGGTCCACTGGAATTCTGTGCTCTTGGCACCTTGCAAGTGCTATACTGGAATGGGACATCCAGAATCCCCGGACACGTACACAGTGTTTATCCTCTACCACATGTGTGCTCCATTGTCTTGTCATACTTCACTTAACGAAAGACAAGTTCAAAGATAAAATTGAGAATTTCAAGACCACAAAAGCAAAGCTTTAAACCAAACATGAGGTCCTTCTGAGCACAGGGCCCTGCTTAGATCACACCTTCGTTAAGACAATTCTGTTGTTAGATTTAAAAGATAAATTAAACTTTTACTTGAAAGAGAAGCAATAGTAAGGTGCCAAAGCTTGAACAGGTAGGATTCTCAGCATGTTCGCATATATAATGTTTTTAATGCATGGAGAAATGTACCGTAGTCATCAATGAGTAGAGGTGAGGAGGAAAGCGAAGTTTCTGCAGTAGATACAAGCATCTCTCTCTTTACTTTTTCCTTATAATTTTACAGGGAAACTAATAATGATTCTTCATGATATATTTACAGTTTTATATCAGATTTCTAGAAAAGCAAAGTTTGGACTGCAGAGTGGCACAGGTGCAGATACTTCTAAATATCTGATTTTGGAATATGGGATTGAAGACAAAAGAGACCCTGATGTAAGAAGAGATTGTGTTTTCAAACAGTTAATTTTTTAGGCGCTTCTCTGGCAGAGGAACTCATTTCTCCTTAGAAATGATGTGATAAATACTGACTGGGTCCTCAGGTTAGTCTGAAACAACTATAAACCTGGTGTTGTGCATGGAGTGTAACGTTGACAGTGCAATTTAGTAAACAAAGCCTCGCGTGTGATATTTTTATGAGAAACACATTTCAAAGACTAGGCACACATTCCCACTCAACTTACCCTGTGTGAGCAGGGCCTTCCCTGAGTCCTATCTTGGTTGGTGGAATTGAAGCCTAAGAGGTTCCTCTGATCCTGAAAAGTGTGTGGGTAGCCATGAGATGGTGAAAAACCTAGGTCGTCTGTGGTACTGGTAACTTGCTAAATTTCTCCGTTTATAGAAGAGAGGGGGTTGTGGAAGGAAGAGAATGGTCATCTGCAGACACTTAGGAGAACATGTCTTGAGAACTGCCCTGCAGAATGCTGGAGGGACATCCCTTTACTGGATGTCCTAAGATGAATTCCTTCTCCATATGTACCTCTCTCTGGGTAGAAAAAATTAAGGTTTCCATGTTGTTATAGCAATGTAATTTCAAAACCCGTTGCCCTGTGAGTGTTAGAGAAGCTGAAATGTGTTGGCCCTTCGGCATAGTATCTCTCTATAACTTGTTGATAAATCTAAAAATTTTTTAAAAGCCTTAGGGGGATAAAAACTGACCCAACAACTATATTTCAAAAAGACAAGACTATGAAAATTAGAAATGAGAAAGTGATGGTTAAAGGAAATGACCTGTCAATGCTCAGAACAATAATGTTAATAATGATGGCTGACATTTATTTAGGCTTCACTCAGCTCACATAGTCACCATGATTTATATACATTAATTCATTTAATCCTCATATCAATCCTCTGATATACATATTGTTGTATTCAACATTTAAAAGTGAATTTATAGAGTCACCAAGATGTGAAGTGACTAGACCAAGAAGCTTCTAAGTAGTGAAGGAAAATCCATACTCAGTGAAGGAAAATCCATGTCTGATTCTGGGGCAGCTTGTCTCGACATTATGCTTTATTTTTATGTTCTTATTTTTGACACAGTTGCTACATGATGTATACTCAGACTGTTGATGCTTTGCTGAATATTTAATATCGAATTAAATTTAATATTATTTTAATTCCCAATTGAAATACTACTCAGAAGTGTTAGGCAAAAATCTGTGTTCATTTAAAAATAAAATTTACTGGCATGTTATTAAAAACTATAAAATACTTCATATCCACAAGATGGAATTAGAGATACTTGGCCACAGTAAAAATTCGGCTTGATCAGAAATGAGAGATTATGCCTTAAAATACTACTTATTTGGGGTTAAAACAATTTAACTCTCCTTTCCCATTTTAAAGGTTTTTTATAGACAAAGAAAAAATATTGTGATATTAGAATTTTTAGTTCTTCTATAACGTATCATCCAAAGGGTAATATAAATGAATTTATCAAATGAATGTATTAAATACCATATGAAATTATTTTTCCTACGTTTCTAAATAGCTTGCATTCTCCGTGCCTCTTAAAAGAACAACAGTACTTCTTCCCCGACCGGGGCACAAACCCATGTCCCCTGCATCGGCAGGCGGACTCTCAACCACTGCGCCACCAGGGAAGCCCAGGAGCATCTTTTATTCTACTATTTGGTCTCTTAAACCCCTTGGAATTTTCTGTGTGATGGGAACATCTCTTGGTAAGCTCCTGGATAACTTCAGGATAGAGGTCGGTCCCAAGAAAGACCAAGCCATGATTAGAAGCTTGGAACTTTCAGCCGCACCCCTCCCCCACCCTCCAGGGAGGGGAAAAGGGCTGGAGATTGAGTTAATGATTGATCATGCCTACATGATGAAGCCTACACAAAGATCTCTTAACTACAGGGATTGTAGAACTTCTGGCTTAGTGAACAGATTCATGTGCCAGAAGGGTGGCAAACACCAGCTTCATAGGGACAGAAGCTCCTATGCTCAGGATACATCTAGACCTCACCTTATGTATCACATCCTCTGTTATATAATAAATCGGTATGTAATTATTTCCCTGAGTTCTATGAGCCATTATAGCAAACATTCTATTCATTCTATTGAACCCAAGGAGGGTACATCCAGACAATGGAATATTATACAGTACTAATTTCAAACCATGAAAACCTATGTAGGAAACTTAAATTCATATTATTAAGTGAAACAAGCCAATTTGAAAAGGCTAAATACTGTATGATTCCCAACTATATGACATTCTAGAAAAGGCAAAACTGTGGAGAGTATAAAAAGATCAGTGGTCGCCAGAGGTTGTGGGAGAGGGTATGGATAAGTGGAGAACAGAGGATTTTTAGGGCAGTGAACTCTATCAAACTCTGCATGATACTATAATGGGGGATACATGCCGTTATGTATTTTGTCTAAACCCATAGAATGTACAACATCAAGAGTAAACATTATTGAAAAATATGGACTTCAGATGATAAAACGTGCCAATGTAGGTTCATCAATTGTAACAAATGTACCACTCTGGTGGGGGATGCTGATAAGCTAAAAGCAGACTCCTAAGATGTATATATATGTGTACATGGTAAGATTCCAAGAAAACCCCTGCAGAATGGAATTTGGAGAGATTTCAACATCTTCCTGATGCTGAGGAATGAGAAATTGAGTCCATCTAACTTTATTCATTTCCTGGTCTGCTGAGGCTGCCATAGCAAAGTACCACCAGCTGGATGGCTTAAACAAGGAATTTGTTTTCTCACAGTTCTGGAGGATGGAAATCCATGGTCAGGGTGCCAGCATGTTCAGCTTCATGGTGAGGCTTCTCCTACAGGTCTGCAGACAGCTGCCTTCTCACTGTGTCCTCACAGAGGACAGAGGGAGAGGAAGCAAGCTCTCTGGTGTCTCTACTTATAAGGGCCCCACCTTCATGACTTCACCTAAATCTAATTACCTCCCAAAGGCATTATCTCCAAATACCATCACACTGGGGTTAGGGCTTCAACATATAATTTTGGGAGGAAAGAGTTTAGTCCTTAGCAATGGGCATTAGTTTCCTATTGCTACTGTAATAATTGACCACAAACTTAAAACAATACAACATTATTATCTTACAGTTCCAGAAGCCAGAGGTCTAAAATGGGTCTCAGTGAGCTAAAACCAAATAGTCAGAAGGGCAGCATTTCTTCCCAGATGCTCCAGGGGAGGATCCATCTTCTTGTCTTTTCCAGTTTCCAGAGGCTATCTGTATTCCTTGGCCCATGACGCCCTTCCATCTTCAGAGCCATCAATGGCTGCTCAAGTGTTCCTCCTGCTTCCATCTCTTTCTTCTGCCTCTCTCTTCCACTAATGACAATTCTTGTCGTTTCATTGAGTTCACACAGATAGTTCAGGATACCAAGGTCAGCTGACTGTCAAACTTAATTCCATCTGCAAACTTAATTATCATTTCAATACAACCTAATGTATTCACAGTTTCTGGAAATTAGAGCATGGATATATTTGAGGGGGTATTATTCTACCCACCACCGTGGGTTTTGTAAACACCTCAAGTTTTCTCTTGAGACCTCAGAAGGACTATGCTCTAGGAAAAAAGGTCAATATTGAAATAGCCTGTGCCTACCAAAACCCAAAACAAACTTCCACAGGACCAAGGTGATCCACTAGACCTCTACCTACCTTTCTCAGAAAACAAAGCATTTTTGAAGGAATCACTATAATTTTTACTCACATGTCTAGCATCTAATCAAAAATATGAAATATACCAAAATACAGAACAACAAAATGGAAATAAAGGAGAATATAAGTAAATAGAAACAGATCCATAGATAATTCATATACTGGAATTTTTGGCGGAATATTTAAAATAATTAGGGGTATGTCAAGAAGATAGAGAAAATTTGGGCAATTCCAGTAGAGACTCAGAATCCATCAAAATTGTCAAATGGAAATTTGAGAATGGATAAATATAAGACTGAAACTAACAATTTATTAGATGGCTGTAATGAGATTTCATAAACAGCAGTGCAAAGGGCGAGTGAACTGGAAGACATGTCTTCAGAAAGAATACACATTTATGCATGAAGGAAAAATAATATAAGAGGCATTTAAGACCCAAGAAAAAAGTTTGACATGCATGTAATAAGAGTTCTACTCTGGAAGGATGAATAGAAGCAATATTTCAATTAAAAAAAGCATCAAGTTAAACCCATAGAAAGTACAAGGAAGGCAATAAGAGCAAAAGATCTAAGAAATAGAAAGCAGGCACACAATAGAAAATAAAATGTTTTTTAAGATCAATAAACTTATAAAACCTCTAGCAAGACTGATCAAGAAAAAGATAAATTATCCATTTCACATACATTTGCAAAACTAATTACAGGACTTTATTTTATTGGTTGACTACTGTAAAATAATTCATCCCAAATCTCAGTGTCTTAAAACTATAATACTTTCTTGTTTCTCATATGTCTGTGGGGTCTGCTGGATTTCAGCTGACTGGGCTGTGCTCAGCCAGGAGGCCATGACAAGTGAGTGCACAGGGGGAAGGTGGCGGGGTGGAGGGGTGGTGGGATGAACTGGGAGATTGGGATTGACATATATACACTAATATGTATAAAATAGATAACTAATAAGAACGTGCTGCATAAAAAATAAAAAAAATAAAATTCAAAAATTTAAAAAAAAAAACACAAGTGAATGCACAGAGGCAGAAGAAATATTGGGGCCATAATTCAATCTACCACGATTATCTACAACTGTATGCAAATAAATATTATGATGTAGAAGAAATGGACAAATCCCTTGAAAAACAAAGGAATTGAATGAGAAGAAATAATAAATATGAATATTCCTATACTATTAAATACTTTGAATGGAAAATTAACAATTTTTTTTCACAAACACAGTTCCTGATATGAATAACTTCACTGGTAAATTTTTCAAACATTTAAAGAAGAAATAACACAAATGTTACATAAAATCTACCAGAAAATAGAATTGGATATAAAACTGCCCAGTTCATTTTTGAGGTTTGCGTGGCCTGGATAGTAAAACTGACAAGAACATTGCAAGAAAAATTGCAGGCTAAAATTTCTCATGAACATAGGCAAAAATCCTAAACAAAATTGTAATAAATCAAATCCAATGCTCTTTATAAGGGATAATAGATCGTGATCAATATGGTTTCTGTCAGGAATCCTTGCAAGATGAGGCTAGTATGCAAAAATTGATAAATATAGGTCACTACATTAGCAGGATAAAGGAACACACCATATGAGTCTCAATAGACTCATATTAAAAACCAGCAAACTAAGAATAAAAGGAAACTTCCTCATTCAAATAAAGCGTATCTATTAAAAACCTTCAGCTAACATCACATTCAATGTGCAAATACTAAACTCTTTCTCCTGGAATTTGCAACCAAGTTGAAGATGCTCAAAAAAAAAAAAATGTGGGAACTGACAAGAGACTTCAAGGTAGGGGTGGGAGAAGAGAGAGAAACCTTAGTGGTGACTAGGTTAAACAGGTATTAATACATGTTTTCAAGGAATAATAATGAAAAGAGTTCGTAATTTGTAATATGGAAAGATGTCACAGATATATTAAATTTTTAAAGGGTTATTTGCTTTTTTTAAAAAATGTTCTCTTTTGTCAGTCTACTCACATGTGTTAACTATTTTCTCTTTAATGATAAAAAATTACTTCTAGTGTTACTTTGGGGATGCAAGAATGGAAATGGATGGGGGTTTCTAATTTTTATTTTGTACTTTTCTGTTAAATGTTTGCATTTTTCTAACCCCGTACATATTTTCCTTTTACTGTTACTAGTAATAAAGGTGCTTGTGAAATGAAATTATAAATTATTTTCTTTGCTTCTCTATACATATCTATAAAAAACTAACACATTTTATAATAAAAGGAAGGGGGTTGAAAGGAAGATCTGGAATGATCTTTAAATTGTATCACTGCTTGGATAGTGCTAGAGCTGAAGTAGTGGGGTGTTAAAAAATATATATATATGCACATAGATATCCATATATCTGTACATCTCACTAAGTAAAAGAAATCAATAGCCTTTTGTTTTGTTTTGATTTTTAGTTTTCATAAAAGGAATTTTATTCAAGGGGTCTTTTACTCCTGAGTCCTTTGAAATCTCTTTCAGAAACCCTGCATTTTGCTCAAATACTGTCAGCCAGAGCTGAGAGTTCTCTGCGTCCAATGTGAATGTTCCTTTTTGTTGAGTGAGTAACTGGAAAACTTTGAGAATTTTTTACCAGAAATATTAATTACTTCATCACTGGAAGACTCCTGTATACTTTCATATTCCAGCAAATAGCTTGGTAACTTTACAGGAGCAGGAAATGAATTAAAATCATAAAACATAATAAACATTTCTAATGAGTTCACATCTCTGTGCTCAGCTTGTGGCCATGTGGAACCTTGGCAGATCACGCCAGGAGAAGTGACACGATTCCACCAGCCTCCTGGCTACAAGGCAGGAATGTTGCTGGAATGAAAGACTTCAAGGAGTTGAAAACAAGAGCCTTTGAAGATGGAGAACCAGAGAACCTGGGAAGCATGAAAAGAATGCAGTCCCTTAGCTAAATTACCTAACTGGAAATTACTCACCCAGGAGCTCCATCCTGCTGGGAACTCTTGGTCAATCTGTGAAGAAATTAGCAGTTAAAAAGATCTCCAGGCTGAACATCTTTTATTTTGAAAGCTTTATAGTCATGGAACTAGAGGAGAAGTTGGAGTGATCCTTCTAGAATCAAAATGAATTTGAGTTTTCTTCTTTTTTTCCCTTTTTAAAACGTTTTAACTACTGTTTTTACTTTTAGAAAATACCTTTTGAGTCAGAGAGAGTCTGATTCAATCCAAACTGTGCTACCAGATTAGGTATAAACATTATCAGCTCTGTCTCTTATGACATTTTATGAAGTAAAAAAAAAAAAAAAGTATATGTACTTGTTTAAAAAGGAAGCAGAAATAATAGTAAAAGCAGAACAGGTAGTCCTCGTACTTCAAAGGCAAGTTCTTCAAAATATATATATGAGTCACTATTTGAAAACTGAAACAGTTTTTCTCACAGAAGGAATGTGAAATTGTGTGAAGAGAAGGTTCACAGAAGGAATAGTGCGGTGCTATAAACATTACATATTTTAGCATTTGGGAAAATGTATCCTGGGAATCTTAGTCAAGATGTGCAAGTAACAGAAACCAGCTAGTTGGCTGACTATGAGATGGGAACTCATTAAAAGGAAGCAAGGTTATCTCTTGGAACTCAGGAATGTCAACTGGTGGCATGGGAACTAGGACCAGGAACTGTCTGTAAAACTGTCATTGCTACACCCCTGTGTCTTATCTCTGCCTCCTGGATGAGCAGACAGACTTGTGTTGCCCCCTCTGTATAGGGCAGGCAGTACATGGTCACCCAGTAGTTTGTGAGGCTCATCTACTCCCTTTGAAGAGTCCATACTGGACTGACTGGACTAGATCTCAGCTCTAATTCCAAATAGCCATTAACTGGCCTAATTTAGGTCGGTGTCCACCCAAAATCCAGTGGGATATATGTTTATTACCCAGGTAGCTGACAGCCTCTGTACCTGTGAGCATGGCTAGTCATGTGACGTGCCGTCTGAGGATTGAAGGATGACAGAGGGATTGTGAAAAGATGACCAAGATTCTTACAGATTATGCCTTTAGGGGAAAAAAAAATGTTAAGACAGTGAGGACAAAGGGTGCTAAAGCAGAATGAAAATATTGGGAGATTGGGATTGACATATATACACTAATATGTATAAAATAGATAACTAATAAGAACATGCTGTATAGCACAGGGAACTCCACTTTGCTGTATAGTAGAAACTAACACAACATTGTAAAACAACTATACCCCAATAAAAGAAAAAGAAAATGGTAGAAAAAAGAAAATATAAATATGGTGTAGTCATGTGACTGTAAAACCCCCTCCTCCAGGGGCTACAATGTGTGAATGGAGACTCCATGGCAGGTTCCATTCCCTGCCACCTGCTTCAACGACAGCACCTCTCATTGTCTGTTACTACTTTATTGTGGAATGATTTATATCTATTGATGGTTAACATAATAATAATAATATTCCATGCCTACATTAACAATAGAATTGAAGCCCCCTGTGTAACTCTCCCTGATCCTCTATCCTGATAAAACTCCTGTCCTCAATTTGGTGGCAAGTTTGTAACAGCTGTTTGTTGAATGAATGAACAATTGACAGAATAAAAGAAAAGCTGGTGGAAGGGTGTCAGACCTTATTCAAACAACTATATATTCCAACCTAATAAATGTGATGAATGTGCTTCAGTTTGCAATGCATGCCACGCTGTGTGGTAATGTTACTGATAGGTGATTTATTCTAATTTCAGAGATTTTCAAACCTTTTTCCCTCCCTGGGCCTATCACCTTTTAATATGTTTCAGACAGATTTCTAATGACTGTGATCTAAGACTGTTTGACTGATTGCCACAAACATAATTTGGGAAATGGTTAGCTCCGAAAGATAAGCAATTACTTAAAACTTGCTTTAAATTTTAGGGATTAGCCTACTTTGATCAGAGGTCTTTTTGTGATGTATGCTCAGCAAAAATGTTAAAGGTGACCCTACTCCAGCTGAATCCATTTTCTACTAAAACTGTGTCTGCCAGATGTCTGAAAAGGTAGGGATAAATTGAAATTCATCACCTATTTTTTTTTTTACAACTGCACTACGTGAGAAAGTGGGCAGAGAGTTAAGTTTATATGTGAAACTTTCCTTACATTTTCTTGAAGATCACTCCAAAGTAGAAAGAAATAGGGTGAAGGATAGGAAGGAAAGGGGTACATTTAACACATGATTTTCTAAAGAAAAGAAGTGGGGTAATAGATGCACAATAGTGGTTGAATGAATGAAGGATGAACCAGTTACCTTTTGTCCTTCAGTGGTCCATTCATACTATCCTTCTTCTCCATTAACCTTGGAAATACTAAACTGTACTCAAGCAGGGACTACACTTTGGAATCAGAAAGGCCTGGGACCCAGCTCTGGCTCTGTTAGTTATGTGGGACTCCCAATAAGTTACTCAGTGTATGTTTCCCAGGGCTGATCACAAACTTGGTGACTTAAAACAACAAAATTTATTTCTAACTTCTGGAGGTCAGACGTCCAAAACCCAGGTCTCAGCAGGGGTATGCTCCCTTCCAGAAGCTCTAGAGGAGAATCTGTTTCCTGGTTCTTCCAGCTTCTGGTGGCTGACAGCACTACTTGGCTTGTGGCTGTATCACTTCAAGGTCAGCATCTTCAAATCTCTCTCTGGTCCTTTTTCACATTACAATCTCCTCTGCGTGTGGTTAAATCTCATCCTGCCTCTCTCCTACAATAACACATATGATTGCATATAAGGCCCACCTGGATAACCCCTGATAACCTCAAAATTCTGAGCTGGATATGCCAGTTGGACACTAGTGCTCACATTTCCTTTAAGCCAAGGTTTGTTGATTTTTTTGCTAAACTCACTACCAGGGAAATCTTAATCATGTTGACATCAACTTTAAAATCTTTCCTCTGGGCACCAAAAGCAAAAGTAACTGGATCCAACATCTTTCAAATATGTCTGTTACTTCATTTTCCATAGATCAGTTCTCCTGAGATACTGGTTTCCCTCCTCACAGCAAAAGTGGCTGGCAAGGTTTCTTGCACCTTGGGATAAATGCTGACACAGCCTGACAAGACATGAGATGGAAAAACAATAGAGTGTCACCAGAAGACTGCATCAATGCTGCTTGTTTTGAATTTGTTCAAGACGATCGAAAACGTGTCCTTGTGAAAAACATGCAGGTCCAGAGATTCATGGGTCTGAGAAGAGATGACTGATAAAATTACTAACAGGCTCACTGACACCAGCCTTTGAGCATCAAATTCACCATATTTCTCCTTGTACAAGCTTTTTCCGTGCTGTGCTCCATGCTGCTAGGATAAGAGAATACAATAAACTCTGGATTATTTGATATTTTCCTAATGTGCTTCTCTCCTCTTCCATTAACACTGCTACCCTGACCTTCACCTTACCACGAAACTTCTTGAAATAATGATTGAAACACCCTTCCTCAGATGCTTGCTTTCACTGTAGGATCTTGCAATCTGAATTATTCTACTGATATTACCAAACTGAAGTCAATCCGTGGAAATCACCCAGTTTAATGCCTTTTCCTAACTCCTTCATCTTTAGCATTAATCTGTCATGTTTTGCACAATTTCTAACACCTTCTTTGTCCCCTCACATTCCTCCCTCCCCACTTTTGTCTTCCATGCCCCCAGCACAGTTCCAATTTTATTCTTTACTCTTTCACTTTTTTCTTCTTTAGTTTTCATCCCTCCTTCTGGAACATTCCTCATGTTGTGACTTTGGTATTCTCTTCTTAAATCTCTTTTCACTCTACCCTTGACACCAGTTCTGTAGTTTCAACAATCATGGCCATTTTGGTTTTAGGCTTGTATCTCTCAGCCACTGAAGTTCTATGGAGAAAGGGGGGTTGATGAAAGGAGAGAGATACTTTCTATAGTCCTGACCTTTTCCTTACACATCCCAAGGCCCCCTGCACAACTCTGCTGTGTATCCTGTTGATACCTCCAGCTCAACATGACCTTCAGACCAGTCCTTTCCTTTCCTCCATATCATTCTTGCCACAGTTTATTAACCTCTCAATTAACCTGGTTTAATACCATTCATTCATCTGTAATTTTTCCCTTCCACTTTCAATCCATCATAAAAATCTGTAAAATCTATCTCCACATGGCCAATTCACCAAATGTCCAAATCTACTTTTCCAGTCCTCTTTTCTACTGTTTACAGATAAAATTAACATTTATCTCAACTTACGATGTCAGAGTTCATATGTCATTTTTTTTTAAAAGAGGATTGAGGGTGATGTTTCCATTGTTCCTAATTAACAAGTGTACTTTGCAAAGATTAAGTAACTTGCCCAATGTCACACCTCTAATAAGTGACATAGTTAGGAGGAGAGCCCAGCTCATCTCATGCCATATATCTTACCTTTTACAATATAAAATGATGTTTTCCAGAGGTATTCCAAGCTACAGTCTTGCTCAGTGTGCCCTTACAACTATTCTGACAAAAACACCCCCTCGTAAAAGCAAATGCTATCTTGAACCTATTTTGGAATCATTCCCACACTCATCCATTTCCATGCAAAATGTTCTCATCACCAAATCCCAAGTGAATTGACAACTGCTCCATGCAGCCCTTTCTCACCAGAAAAACCACATCCTGTTGAATATCTATGGCTCTGTGTTTACATTGCTTTCCAGGCACATAAGACACAGGACACGTGTCAGAGTTATTTAAGTACTTAAGTCTATTCCTCTTTAGTGTTCAAGTTCTGATCTTGTATCTCTTCATTTCCCACAGAAAAGAAAGGCCTATTGCAGAGACTTGACCACAGCAGGTGCATAATAAATCTTGACAGAGTGAATCATTTCTTGACAGAGTTTTGAGTTTCTTGTTTAAATAATATGAAAGTTTAAATCGTTTATAAAATATTTTAGATGTGCAAGAGATATACAATGATACAGTGCATACCCTTCAACACACTATCCAGCTTAAAAAAGAAACATTACTGATGGAAGTTTTTTGTGCATCCGCTACCCATCCACCAACTCCTCTGTTCTGCATTTGATGTGTTTCCATCTGGTTCATTTGGTTTTTACTTTTCATTCTTATTTATAATTCCTTAAATATGACAAATACACTCCCTACTAAAAATGAATTCACAAGGAAGCAGGAGAAATGGGTGAAGCACTTCCCTAAGGCTCACTAGCTCTTAGATCTGCAGTTGGACTTCCATCAGGACAGGCTGGACTAATATTCAGTTGAAGCATAAGCCTAATATTTATTTTTAGTCTGGAAAAACATATATGGTCAGCATCTGAGTTCCCTAGAGGAAAAACAGGAAAATTTTTGTGGCACAAGCTGTTTCACTGAGTCTGAGAAGGCTCCAGAACAAAGGTCTCTTTGTTCTGTTCCTTACTAATATATCTGTATCCAGAAATTAAGTATCTGTTATTATTTCCTCCTCTATGAGAAATTAGACATGCTACATAATAGAACTTTTTGAAACTTTTTCTTTCTCTTTGTACTTTCAGGATTTTTTTTAAAGTATGAGGACATTTTCATTGGAATTTAAGATGCTATTTACAAAATAAGTTATGGTAACGTTAAGGGATTTTGTAATATACAGGATATAATGTAATATGAGACAATTTGGAATTCGATGCTATGTCCAATGTATTTAATTTTAAGTATTCCTCTTTTTCTTAAAGTATGTATCGTCTTTTTAAAGGAATATTTTTAAAGAATAATAATAAGATGAATATCCATGAAGTTAGCACTCAGTTTAAGAACTAAATTGTTACTAATTTAATATATTACCTTGCATCCAATTGATTATCTTTTTTTATAGTATTGCAAATCTATTCCTTCTTTGTATTCCTTTTGAAATTGTTTCCGTTCAACCCCTTCTGTCTTACTTACCACAATTATTGCCACATTTTAATATCTGGTTCCAATTTTGTGCTACTCAAAAATGGAGAGATATCAAGAATCAAGAAGACAGAGATTAAAATATCAGTTTCTACAAGGAGTTTGTTTTTAATATAGCTAAGCTAAGTTCTTATCAGACTGATCCTACCACAGAGAGCAACCACAAACTCTGG
Organism: Monodon monoceros; assembly: GCF_005190385.1. Taxonomy (NCBI): domain Eukaryota; kingdom Metazoa; phylum Chordata; class Mammalia; order Artiodactyla; family Monodontidae; genus Monodon; species Monodon monoceros. The sequence continues at coordinate 10,570,186 of NW_021703772.1, forward strand.
AGAAAGTATGAAATAAAGCTACCCAAAGCCACTAGAAGGAGTAGGAAAATTCCAGAGTCAACATTTGAAAGAAGGGAACAGCATGGGATACATTTCCCATTTTATAGCTTTACTGTTAGCATGGAAGCAGGCTACAATCAGTGATATGTGGAGTGAAAAGTGTTTCTAAATAAGCTTCAATATTCAAGCTTTTCTAAATAAGCTTCTGAAAAAACCAGAAGATAGAGTTTGGGGCAACAATAGCTACTGGTAAGTGAGGTAGGGACATCACTACAAAGCAAGCCAGAAAGAGGGCATCTCAAGATTGGTTTATAAACTAGTAAAATTTGTGGGTGAACTCTTAATTGTGCGTATGCAAAGACTCAAAGCAGCCCAGCTCAGGATAAAAGAACGGAACTCAGATTTAAACTGCTAGTTAACTAATGCCACATAATTTGCCTTTGAATTCAACAAAGCAAATTTCTTGCTAAAACAAACAAAACAAACATCAACACTCTTGAGGCTCTTAACAGAACTAACTCAATGCCTCGATATGATCTAATATTATTTGACATACAGAGAATCAGGAAAATGTCAGCCATTTTCAAGGGAAAAGAAAATTAACAGACGCAACTCCAAAATAATCAGATACTGAAATGAGCATTCAAATGTTTTACAGCAGCTATCAAATTATGCTCAATGAGCTAAAAGAAAAATACAATTACAATGAATAATAAGAGAAAAAGTCAGTAGAGAAGCAAAATTATAAAAAGAAATAACTGGAAATTCCAGTCATAGCAGCCTTATAGGATAGGCTTATTAGCAGAATGGAATCAGAAGAGGAAAGATAAAGCGAGCCAGGAGTTGAGTTAAGAGAAGTGATCAAATCTGAAGATGACAGAGAAAAAAAGATTGAAAAGAAATGCTGACAGAGCCTCACAGACCTGTGGGATAATATTAACATTTAACGTATGTGTATAATTTGAGTTCCAGAAGGAGAGAAGAGAGAGAATGGTGCAAACATTATTTTAAAATATAGAGGTCAAAATGTTCCTATATTTGGTGAAAGTAATAAATCTACAGATTTATAGAGTTCAGTAAACATCAAGCAAAATAAAGGCAAATAAAACTGTCTAGTCACATCAAGTCAAATTGCTAAAAACTAATTATAAAGAAAATATCTTGAAAGAAACCAGAGAAAAGTGACATATTACATACAGAGGAACAGCTTTTCAGATGAACTTCAAGATTGCATAGAAACTACAATACTGATATAATGTAGAACATATCTTTAATTGCTGAAAGAACATATCTGTCAACTCAAAATTCTATATTAAGCAAACATATATTTTATTAATGAAGTTGAAATAAAAACATTTTTAGATCAAATAGAACTAAGTGAAATTTTCTCCAGTAGATAAACACTAGTAGATAAATTTTCTCCAGTAGATAAACATAAAATTTCAAAGGAAATTTTATGGGCTGAAAGGAAATGATACCAAATGGATACTTGGATAGTCAAGAAAAAGTGAATACCAGCGAACATGGTAAAATTATGGGTAAATAAAGAAGACTACATTTTCCCTTTAATCTGTTTAAAGCACATGGCTCTTTAAAAGCAAAATGTATAATATTGTTATGTGGAAATTATATTGTATGTATTTTAATACATATGACAAATTTGCACAAAGAAAATGGGGATGTATGCATGGCCGTATACTGTTGCAAGTTTTCTACATTTAACATGAAATGGTGTATATTAAGTCTAACTAGACTCTGAAAAACCAAGGATTAAACATCAAAAACGAATGCAAAGGAGTATAATTGAAGAGCAAATACAAGCTTTAATGTAGAATTCTAAATATATTCAAATATTTTGAAAAGAAAAAATCAGTAAAAAAACAGCGTATCAAGAAATAGAGGGAGAAACAGAAAACAATAATATGGTAGACCTATATGCAACCATGTCAAAAATTACATTAATTGCAATGATCAAAGCACTACAGTTAAAAGGCAGAAATTGTCATAACTATATGCTGCCTATAAAAATGCACTTTCAACACAGATAGTTCAAAAGTAAATGGATGGCAAAAGACGTAGCCTGCAAACAGCCTAAGAAGGCTGAAGTGGTCATATTAATATCAGATAAAATTGACTAAAAGAAAAAGAGTATGTCCAGAGATAAAGAGGGACACTTTGTATGATAAAAATGTTTAATTCTTCAGAAGCATATAATAACCATAAAAATGTGTGAATCTAATAATAGTGCTCCAAAAGGATATGAAAAAAATTGACAGAATTCTATAGCAAAATAGGCAATTTTATAAGAGATTTTAACTCCCTTATTTTGGCAGTTGAAAGAACAAATGCACAATATCAGAAGAAAAAATAGGTAATCTGAATGATGCTATCAATTGCCTTACCCTTGGTATTTATAAGACATTCACCAACAACAGCAGTATACACATTGTTTTTTAAGTGTGGATAAGTTCATCACAATAGACCATATACTGAACCGTAAAACATGCTTCATTAAGTTAGAATAACTGAAATCACGTAGTTTCTTACCAAGATGGAATTAAACTAGAAATACATAATAATAAGATATTTAGGAAAACAGAATGTTTGTAAGTTAAACAATATAAACAAGCCATAGAAAAAAATCACAAAGAAAAGTAGAAAACATTTCTAACTGAATAATAGTGCACATACATTTCAACATTTGTGAGATGCAGCTAGCTGGATAGAGAGACATGCATGGCTTTATATGCTCTCATCTGGGAAAAAAATAAAAGAAAAGACAAATTATTATGCAAATACTGAAACTTAGGAGGCCAAAAATGAGAATTACAAGTAAACCAAAAGTAAGAAAATTATTACAACAATGATAATAAAAGCAAACATCAATGAAATAGAAAAGAGACAAATAATTGAGAATATAATCAAAGTAAAATAAAACAGTAAGAGTTAGGTTTATTTTTTAAAAACCCTTATCAAAGACATCATTAAGAAAATTAATAGGCAAGCCACAGAATTGGAGAGAATATTCACAAAACATATCTGACAAAGTACTGGGATCCAGGCTATAAAACGTTTATAACTTAGTAACAAAAATACAAGCAACCCCATAAATTTGGGGCAAAGTTCATACAGACCTTCCCAAAAGAAGACATACAAATGGCCCATAAGCCTGTAAAAATGTTCAACACAATGAGTCATTAGATACATTCAAATTTAAACCTCAATGAAATACTACTGCATAGTCAACAGAATTGCTAAAAATACAAAGATGAATAATACTAATTGTTGTTGAGGACGTGGGGAACTGGAATTTTCATACATTTTTGGTGGGAAAGTGAAATGTAACAACCAGTTTGGATAAAGATCTGGCATTTTCTTATAAACATAAGTATACACCTACTCATCAATTGTAATCCTATGCAGTTACTCAAAAGACATGAATGTTCACCAAAAGATTTTTGCAAGATTGGTCATAGTATATTTATCTTAGTAGCCCTGAATTGGAAACAGCCTAGGTATTCATCAGCAGGGGAATGGATAAACCGTGGCGTATTCCTAAAATGGGATACTCTTCAGCTCTAATAAAAGAGCAACAGGCGAATCTCAAAAGCATTATGCTAAGTGAAAAAACTTTTACAGAAAGGTCCATACTGTATGTGTGATTCCAGTTATATAAAGTTCCAGAACAAGCATTTGATCTATGGTGGTAAAAAATCAGAAGTTGCTCTTGAGGCGAGGGGGTAAGAATTTACTGGAAAATGGTGTAAGATAACTTTCTGGGTTGATGGTAATGTCCTACAACTTGACAGAGGTTTTGGTTACCTCGGTGTGTGTGTATTTGTCAAAACTCAACATATGTGTATTTAAAATGTGTGCATTTCATGGATTGTTTAGTTTATATCAAAATAAAAAGAAACTGTAACTGTGTGTACCCTGAAAAGAACTTAGGGGAAAGTTTAGTGTTATGTTGAGGCATTACATTTATGTACCTCAAAAAATATGATGGATTAATTAGCGGAGAGAGAGATGGAGAAATGGATGGTTATGTGTTAAAACATGTTCCGTAAAATGTTGATGGTATATAGGTATTTACTGGAAAATATTTTTTAACTTTGCTGTGTTTGAAATTTTTCATAATAAAATGTTGAATGAGGAAATAAAATACAAATAAAATTAGATATGAGAGACATCTAAAATATAAAATTAAGAATTATAATTATGAGAGCAGTATGGAGTTTCCTTAAAAAACTAAAAATAGAGTTGCCATAGGATCCAGCAATCCCACTCCTGGGCATATATCTGGAAAAGACAAAAACTCTAATTCAGAAAGATACACCCCAGTGTTCATAGCACTATTTACAATAGCCAAGACATGGAAGCAACCTAAGTGTCCATTGACAGATGGACAGATGAATGGATAAAGAAGATGTGGCATATATATAAAGGAATATTACTCAGCCATAAAAAAGAATGAAATCACGCCTTCTGCAGCAACATGGATGGACCTAGAGATTCTCATACTAAACGAAGTAAGTCAGACAAAGACAAATATCATATAATATCACTTACATGTAAAATCTAAAAAAATGAACTTATTTACAAAACAGAAACAGATTCACAGACATAGAAAAGAAACTTATGGTTACCAGGCGGGGTGGGGATGGGGGAGGGATAAATTAGGAGTTTGGAAATAGCAGATACAAACTACTGTATACAAAATAAACAACAAGGATACAGCGCAGGGAACTGTATTCAATATCTTGTAATAACCTATAATGGAAAAGAATTTGAAAAAGAACATATATATATATAGATAGATAGATATGAATCACTTTGCTGTGCTCCTGAAACTAACACATTGTAAATCAACTATACTCCAATAAAAAAAGAAATATAATCATTTCCCAATATATACAAATATTGAATCATTCTGTTGCACAGCTGAAACTAATATAATGTTATATGCCAATTATATCTCAATTAAAAAAAGAATAATAAATCAGCTGATGCAGATGTTGGACAACAGGACTGCAGTGTGTTGGCCAAGTGGGACCGTTAGTAGTAAATCTAGATTTAAACACTCTGTCAACCAATCTATGTTCTCAGGACCACCAGGGGCGTCTGCCTGGGCAGAGTTTACAGTGTGGCTGGGAGATAGCCAGGCATCTCCTAAATAAAAAGAGGACGCTAGTCGAGCTGCATGTTCACTATTTTTTGACTTAAATTCAGATATTCCTGTCCCATGGCGAGGGTGCAGTGAGGGGATGAAAAAAGGCCAAGAGATTGCTCAAAATTCTCTTCCTCCGTATCAGTGGAAACAGCGGAGTGAGGGCCAGGGTTCCACAAAAACCCTGAAGACTTCAGGGTACTGAAGGGAGCTTACCTTCTTAAGGAAACCAGAGCTTTAATTACTGACTTCACACTGCATTTCTGAGTGACTTGTGTCTATCCCAAATTAATCATGAATTTTGAATAGATAGTAGGAAATCTTGAATAAAGTTAAATAGGCATTTACACAAGATAGGATTTAAATTCAGAGCATCAGTGAATGCTATGTGGATTGGGAAACTACGAGAGTAAATTCCTGATAACAGAATAATTATCCTAAAATTAAACCCCAGAGGATGCTTGTCATTAGGTGGTAGAAGGTGTGAAAGGATTCAAGAGAAAGGAGAACCAAACAGCAGAATATCAAACTAGAAAAGGTAGCAGAGATTTAGAATAAGTATTAAGAGAGATTAATACAAAAAGAGCAGAAAAAAAACAGTGCTGGAACATGTGAGTAAACAGTTCTTGTTTGCTTACAACAGGCACTGGAGCAAGGAAGTTAAGAAAGGTGACTTGTAGAGTTTTATTCCCTTTGGGCTGCTATAGTGATATATCCCAGACTGGGAAGCCTATAAACAACAGAAATTTAATTCTCATAGTTCTGGGGGCAGAAAGTCCAAGAACAAGGTGCCAGCAGGGTCGGGTGAGGGCCCTCTTCCTGGGTCAGAGCCAGTGCCTTCTCGCTGTGCCCTCAAATGGTGGAAGGGGCTAGGGATCTCTCTGGAGCCTATTTTTATCAGGCACTAATGTTATCCATGAGAGCTCTAACCTCAGGACTTCAGCACTTCCCAAAGGCCCCACCCACTAACACCATCACCTTTGGGGATTAGGATTTCAGCATATGAATTTTGGGGGGACATTCAGACCACAGCAAATAGACATGACATAGGGGAGGCAGATGTTGACCACCTAGAAGTTTTGCCTCAAAAAGCACAAGGTGAGGCTAACCTCCCAGATCTCTCATTCTATCACCCAACAGCTTCCTAATGAATAGGGAGGGAACACAGCTTTTACAGGGAAAATAACCCCCTGTCACTGTGAAGACGTGTCTTATTTATAAAGGTTGCACCAAGTGCACCATACAGTATGCAGCCCACCCAAAGCAGTCCTTTTGTGAATGGAAATCTCAGGGCTCACATGTGACTCATTAGACTGCACGTGTCCTGAAATAAGGGAGATGGGTCCCTCACCCTCTCAGCAAGTTGCGTTCAAAAGGAGAGCAGCCTACGCCTGACCTCTGTTTGCCCGTAGCTGCCAAAACACTTTTCAACTTATAAAGGAGGCAGTCAGCTGCATTAGAAGTGAATCCCTTTCTTAGAAAATGACATCTCAGCACAGACTGCCAAAAGAGCGGCCAAGGTACTCTGCCTTGCCAGGAAAGGGAAACTGAGGAGCAGAGGGGCCGCCTTCTGCATCCTGTGAGAGGCAGGAGGGTTTCAGCAGTCAAGCAGTTAACCTGAATTTACCTGGGGATTTTTAACCGGCACAATCACACTTATGCAATTAAAGTGTAGACCTCCAGGCTGAGGTATACATATATGTACGTATGCTTTGCGGGGAGGGGAAAAGAGTATGTTAATAAAGAAAAAAAAATGTAGCCGAAGATGAATTCTTGGAAAACTGAATCCAACAAGCCTTTAATTGGAAGGTTACCATATACAATCCTTGTGTGTGGTAAGGAACATTCGGCCCCGCCTTCTAGTCACTAATTTAATCATGATGGTGGGGCCCCAGCATGGGTCTCACCCTCTTCAGTAAAATACCTGCTTAATTAATTGTGCAGCTAATACCTGACACAGGAAGTGGACCCAGAGGCAGAGTTAGGGGGCCAAAAGACTTGTGGAGGAGAAACAGCTTGGAAAGAAAAGGAACAGGAACAGTACTGGGCAGAGGGTGTCATCCCACCTAGGTAAGGACTGACACAGCCTCTGCAGCCCAATGGGGTGCTCCAAGGCCAAGCTGGCCCATGAGACCTGACCTGCCTTGGGCAGAAATGATTGGGAACTTGCTCAACCAGTGTCTGGAGGGAGCCCTGAGCAGGAACTGGGATGGATCTTGAATAAAAAACAGCAGGAAGTCATCAGCTGATCTCACTCTTCACCAGGAGGCGGTCCTAAAGGGGGTCTTAGAGGCGCACCTCGGTGTGTGCATAATCCCAGAACACAAGTAAGGAACGTCTGCATCACCTCCTGCAGAGCCTGAAGGGAGAGAGAAGGCTACCATGGAGCTTCTTAGCTGTTCACCTGAGAGAAAAAAGGACACCCTGACGAGTCCCCGGAATCACAAGTGTACATGAGCTGGAAGACTCTGAAGACCATCACAGACAGGGTACTGTTTCACCACCACTGAGAAAGGGGACATACCCGATGATCACTGAGAATCCCCAGCTGGAGGTTGAAGGGGCAGACTAACTCTTCACCCTGAGCGTAGCTGGGCTTTGTGGATTCAGGGGTAGGAGTTCTTAGGGGCTGGGGGCTTATGGGTACAAAACTCACTCTCATGCATTTGTGAGTGATCTGCTCTGCTCTGTGCCTGTTCTCAGTAGGGGAGGCTGTAAACACAATGCTTCCTCTGGAGTGTGCGGAGTTCTGGTAACTCTGGGAAGTCAAGGATGACAGCCCACTATACCACAAGACTTCCCATATTTCTCCTCAGGTAAGATTCCCAAGAACTATCACCACTGGGAAAACTTATGGCCAGGATGGATGGAATCAGTTTTGTTAAGGTAAGGAAGCAACACTTCCCCTGGAAAATACATTATCTAGTTGTACAGAATGTCCACCGATTATTGGTCTTTTGATATCTCCTGTGTTTATACAACTTCTTATTCCCAGGATTACTAGTAAAGTGTGATGAGAAGAAGGCAAGGTCAAAAGAGTTCATCCACATTGATCTCAAATATTCAACAATATTTAAGAAGACTAATGGCATCACTTTGAAACGTAATCTCTAAAGATGGGACTGATGGAAAATCAGAAAAAGAGGTGTTTTCAGTTGAAATAACTAAAATATTATATTTTATCATCACTTTTATTCCACAAGGGGTAGGCAAATTCTTGCCCTTTATATTTATTTTTAGAATTATTAGGGAAGAGAAATAGGTCTTAAATATCATGCCTGTTCTGTTGACTTTGGGAAATGACTCGGAAAAATCATCTGGGTTCCAACAGCCATGGGGACTTTCTGAAAGGTAAACATTGTTTCTATTTCACACCCTTTAATAAAATTTAATACCCTGATGATGGAACCTTGTCCTCAGAAACAACCTCTACTTTGGGACATGGCGAAATCTGCCCCCTTCTCCTACTCCTGTATCTTTCTTCAGCCTTTTCTTCCTGTTTCTCTTCTATTTCTTGTCTGTTTCCTTCTCTGTCACTGAGTGCCTTCTACATATACCACATGGAAGGGTTAATCCTCATGGGGAATTTGGGACACAGTGATAATATCCTCATTCTAGTGATGAAGAGACCAAGGCTCAGACAGGCAAAAAGGTATGCCCATGTCTCTCTTCCCCCATCATCACGCTCTGTTTTATCTGCCTCTCTTATTTATCTCTATTTATATAAGCAGAGTGACTAAGTGTATTTTAAAATCTCACTCTGGCAACTTATTTACATGTTTTCGTGATTAGTTGTTTTTTAACTGTTGATGGACATTAGTGATGTGACTAGTGAGCGTAAAAATATCACAACTGAAGGAGGAAGAATTAGAAGAACAGAGGATGAACTGGTCTGAAATGAAAGATATACTCAAGGTAATTAAAAGCTGATACACACATATTGCTAAAGGAAAGAAACAGTCTGGAAAGGCTACCTAGTGTATGATGCCAACTCTATGACATTCTGGAAAATGAAAAACTATAGAGACAGTAAAAATGACCAGTAGTTGCCAGGGGTTGGAGTGGGAGGATGAACTGGTGGAACACAAGACTTTAGGGCAGTGAAGCGATTCTGTATGATACTCTAATGGTGAATACCTGACATTATGCATTTGGCAAAACCCACGGAACTGTACAACACAAAGAAGGAACCCTAATGCCAGCTATGGACTTCAGTTAATAATAACGTGCTAATATTTGTTCATCACCTGTAACAAATGTACCTCGCCAGTGCAAGGGCTTAATAATAGGGAGGATTGAAGGGAAACTCCGCATTTTCTGGCCAATTATTGTGTAAACCTAAAACTGCTCTAGAAGATAAAGTTTATAATTTTTTTAAAAAAGGACTTCCTTAGAAAAGTACCTGGGGCAGGAGGCAGATTGGCCACTGTCCAGATGTCAAAATATACCCCGATTCTGGGACACATCTTACAGTTGCTGGATAGGTTACCTGCTAAATGCCTGAGCCCCAGTGAATAATGCCAGGTGGTTTTACATCATGAACAAAGGACAAAGAGAAACGGTTCTAATATAAATTTCCATTTTTCTCTGTTCACTGCAGACGGCATGCTCCTGCCTTTAAGTCATAGACAGATGGCTCAGTGACAGGCAGCGGGTATTCACATGTGCAGGACTGAATCTCATTACACTCTAACAAGAAGATTATAATGCAGACAATCAAAACCGAGTCTGGCCGATCACATGTGAGAGGCACTGATTTTTTTTTTTAAATAAAGGCAGGGACATTTTCATGCAATCTGAGAAATCTGATAATGAATGTTACTTTCATTATCTTTTATTTTTCTTTGTTCCTTGAAAATCTAAGTAAACCAATGCAATTTAAAAGCTAATTTCCAATTACACTGCAGTTATTTTTATGACTGTGTTTTCCTCCAATATCATGTAGGAGAGATTACCTCCTTGCTTATTATTAATATCTTGCTAGAAGCTCTTTAAGATGCCTGTTATAAACTACTTTCTACTCTGTAAGATACGTGTGATCAATAAAGAAAAAAGTCTCAGCAGAGCCCACTAGTATCATCACCCACAAACTCACCAAATTTCAATATATAACAAATGGCACAGGCCTGTATTTTAGTTTATAATATAAAGTACATGGTATGGGACCAGACTTACTTAAAAATACACTGAAAATAGTAGCAATCTCATATATTTTGTGGAACTCATTTAATTAAGACTATGCATCCATGCAAGACTGCTTTGGGAGTAGAGGTAGAGAAAGGCTTGGGTTTTTTTTGAAATTATTAACAACTTTAAAAATTCATCCCTCTTTTAAAATGATCACTCCATGTCCTGTAAGCATCCTGGGACAGGTGGAATTTCAAGAAACTCTTTCATGCATAAAAGAGAACAAGCTTAGTAACCTGAAAATTCTAGCACTCTAAGTGCTGTGAATATATGTGAAAGCAATTGAATTAATAAATCATAAGGGCGGTAAAGGGATGATGGATGTTTCTCAGTGTAACTGAGGGCTTCAGCAGATATTAGGGACTGATGGAATAAGTGAGTCTGGGTAGACATTGAAATCAGAAAATATTGTTGAGCATCTGTTGAATATAATGAGGTGGGGTGGGGATAAGATGGGAGTTAGTTTATATAAGAAGGAAGGCTAATCTGAAAAGTCTCTTGAGGGACTTCCCTGCTGGCACAGTGGTTAAGAATCTGCCTGCCAATGTAGGGGACACGGGTTCAGCCCCTTGTCCGGGAAGATCCCACATGTCGTGGAGCAACTAAGCCCGTGCGCCACAACTACTGAGCCTGCGCTCTAGAGCCCACGAGCCACAACTACAGAAGCCCACGTGCCTAGAGCCCCTGATCCGCAACAAGAGAAGCCACTTCAATGAGAAGGCTGCGCACTGCAACGAAGAGTAGCCCCCGCTCGCCACAACTAGAGAAAGCCCATGTGCAGCAACGAAGACCCAAGGCAACCAAAAAAAAAAAAATGTCTGTTGAGCCATGTCTCACAGAAATGCTAGGTAAAGTGATGAAAACATCATGTCCATTGCATAGCTGAAGTGCCAAGAAAGAAGGAAAATCCCTGTGTGGCAGAAATAAACCACAGAGAAAAAAAGGTGAACAGAGGTACAATTTTCCTGGGAGGGTGGTGTGTGTCAGGGAGGGATGGTGACCAAAGTGGGGACTGGACTGTCATTTCTTTGTGCAACCAAGAATAGAGGCCTTCAGCCTGTATGAAACAGGTCATGATTAAGAAAACATCTGCATCCTTGAGGAAAATGATCCCCAAACAAATGTATGCACCCAAATGAGAAGGCAGTAACTAACCTTGTCTACCCTTTGGGGCCATTGGGTGGAAAATTCTCCCCTGAGAATTCTAAAACCCAGCCCTGTCCACAAGCGTGGTTTGTAGTAGGAAAGTGCAAATATCTGTGATCCAGAGATACAGAATACCAGAAATTTTCCTAAAACTGTGTACAGGTTTCCTAGGACTGTGGAAATACTACTTTTCATTTGGCAGAAGAAAAGGCAAGACTGCTTTAGATCCATGCCACCAGGATTCCCAGATAGAGCTCTGCCTAAGTTAGGTTCACAATCCAAAATTATAAAACATGCAAGAGAACAAGCCACCATAAGCAAGAAATAGCACATGCCAAAAAGGAGGAGTAGAATCCTGAGACTTTCTGATAAAATAAGTATCCAATAGAAGTGTAAAATAGATCTTAAATGATTAGAGTTATAAAAGAAGATGTAAAGAACATAAAACAATGGCACCACAACAAAAAAGCAGATTAATTTTCAAAAATGTGTGTCTTAGAAATTAAAAGAAAGCCTAGTCATTTAAATTTAATTCTCAACAAATAGGTCAAATTGTAGATCAGATACAGTTGAAGAAAGAATTAACCTAGACAGTAGCTCTCAGTCTGGCTGCATATTAGAATCTCCGAAAACTTTAAAAAATCCCAGTCCCCAGGTTATACTCACAGCAGTTAGATCAAAATCTCTGAACAAAGGATCTAGGCATCAGCATTTTTTAAAGTTCCAAGGTTGATTACAACCTGAGGTTGTTCTGGCAAGAGCTGCCTCAGAGACAGCATACAAGATATTGGGTAACGCAAACAGCATGATGCAGAGGAAACAAAGACACACGAACACACAAACTAGGTCTGTTCTCGTTCTGGCACTGTTTTGAGTGCCTTTTCTGTGCCAGATACCAGATAAAAAGTGAGATATACAAGCGAAGAATTTCAAAGTGCATCTTTAAGCACAGTTACCACAAAATCCAAACCCACCAGTGTGCTGCTTGTATAGGAAATTAGAAAGAAGCTGAAATTTAGCTTTACATAGAACAACACCGCAAGAAAGGCGTATTCAGAAATCTCAACTCATTGGGTTATGAGTGTGAAATGTGTGTGTTTCCCATAATTCCCCCCAGCTGTGCTGCATGGAGCCTTCTTGGGCTATAATCCTCCACAACCTTTGCTCCCTCTGCAAAGGGGGTCCTAGCGGTAATTGAGTTTTTACCTCAACTGGGGCCAGCTCTCCAGAGACCTCATGAGTGAATCTTTTGGGGCCTCCCCTTTCTTGGGGGGAATAGTCCCACGTTCCCATTGGAAGGGAGGAACAATCTCCCATGAACACTGAACTCGTCACTTTGCCTCAGTCTCCCTGTAACGTGTTTGGTGATGGAGGAAAATGGTGGGTGGTGGTTGTGTTTGGGTCTGAACTGGAGCCTTTCAGGAAATCCGTGGGAAGATGGATGAGCCCAGTGATGATCATTCCATGATTCAAGAATGTGTCATTTTCTGCTTTAGGTCATCCCCTGAGCCTGGGATCACTGGACACATGTCACGTCACACTATATGTGATAACGATGTGAACGATTCTTCACCAGCCCAACCTTAAAAATAAATTAACAATAAAAAATTAATAAGCCTTTTTCTCCTGCCATATCCTTTTCCCACAATAATAATTCATAGCACCTTTTTTTAAAAAAAAAAAAAGCATTGTACTTGATTGTTATGCGTTTCCAATAATCTTGTGAAATTCTTGAAATGTTGAGGTAATCCCCACCCCACATTTCAGAATTATTTCTTGGAATGAATTTCACAGTAAAGTTTAAAATGCTATCTTTAAAAACAGAGAGTTATAGTAATATATCTCAATTCACTAGTTTGCTGTAGTTTTTATTGGCTAAGTAATTCACATTAAAGATGATGTGACAAAGCACACCTCATTAGGTGTACAGCTACAGAGTCCTGATGCCTATGATTTTCTGCATTATACTGCCACCCAGTGGTTCATTTTACTATGGTACACTAGCTAGAACAATCTATTTGCCATTGTAAGTATTGTTATTTTTTTTTTAAAAATCAGAGCAATGACCATCCAGATATTAGCATGTACCAATGATTATTCAGCACTGTTCATCTATCCAACAAAAGAATCATAAAATTATTTTTTAAAATCACAATTAAAGAGAAAATGCCAATAATTTTATTGACCTTGTTATACTATCTCTGTTTAATGAAATCAATATTATATTTTAAAGATATTCTGATAAAAATGTATAGAATCTGGGAGGTAGAGGGTTGCCTACAAATAATTTCTTTAAATTTGTCATTCTGCATGTGAGAAACCTTAAACCCAGAAAGGAAAACATATTATAAGCAATTGTTGAAGGCCTCATTGCTAGTTACTAAGTTCAGATTAGAACCCCAGGAACTGTGACTCACAGCCAGGGATTTTTCTGTAATTTGGCTTCATTCGTTAAGAAAACTAACTCACCAATTTATTGGAGAGTGAGTCAGGAAGTTATGGAAATAATTAGCAAGGTGAAAGAAGCTCAATTATCTTATGGACTAAAATTAAAGGTCCCATGAAGTAACATTACATGTACAAAGTGAGGTTTGCTGCCTGGAGAGGAAAAGAAAATCTTGGAGACATAAACTCAGGGCAGTGCTTCAGCCCAAAGTGAAGCTCATTACTGTCATATAACTAATATTTTCATTAAAGCAAATGATATATGTCATAGTTGCTGTACTTTTTAGCTATGTGAAAGAAAAACACTCTATAAACCCTAGGAATTATACAGGAAAAACAGAGCTAGGTTGAATTATCTTTGGTCTTAACACCCGATCCCACATTGAAAGAAAAGGAAAGAAATTGCCAAAAACAGTTTTTACTTTTTTCCCCCAAAGCTTTGTATCCATTTCATCACAATTTCTCAATATAAAAACCTATCTGTAATAGTTTTTTGAGGTTTTTAGAAATTATGTTTTACTGCTAAATCATGTGTGAAATTGTCAATTCCAACTCCTCTTCAAAGACTGATCTGAAAAGTCCTTTCATTAGAATAATTGAGAAAATATTGCTGAAGTTATTGCTTTTTAAAACCCATTCAGGAAATCCCAAATTAAAATAGATAATTAAAAAATAATAATCAAGTACACAACTGGGTGGGAATGATATTATTAAAAAAACAAGCCAAATATGTACCTTAAGAAAGATGAGGGTGCCCTGCTGCTTATATATGATAACTAAATACGGGGACTAAGAGAAAGCTACTTACAGTGAGATCCTGCTTATAAAACCAAGTGTTAAAAGTAAGATGCTCTTCAGTAGAATAAACCTCCTAAGGACAGAGGGAGAAGAATACTTCTCTGGGGATTGACATCGTCAGCATCATCTGGGAATTGGTAAGAAAGGTAAATGATCAGGCCCTGTAGTAAGCTTCCTGTTTCAGAAACTCCCAGAAAGAAATGGGGCCCAGAAATCTTTATTTAAACATGCTCAGTAGGTGATTCACATGCATGCTAGAGCTTTAGAAGCAACGATCGAGTCCCATGCTAGACCTTGTTGCTTGCTTACTGTCTTCAGATAGTTTATTCCTAAAGAGCAAAACCTCATTGTTGACACCCACTGTGGCAGTTGGTGTATTGCCTCTCAGCTCCAAATCACCCTTCATCACCCTATTCCACAGTAAGGAGGTGGGCCCTGTACATGTTCTCCTATGTCGGCCGGCATCAAGCTGTCAGCGGAGCACGCTGTTGCAGGATGCTGTAGGATGGAGGGGTCTCTCTTCCTGATTGTGGTGTGGTGCTCCAACATACAGCGCTCTCCATGCAGGGTGGCCAGCACTGTCCAGTCGGCAGCATCCCTGACACCACCTTGGGCATCATCACCGTAGAGTGCATGGGTACCCTACTCCCCCGTGAACCCTTCACTCCCTCCAGCAGCTCTGCAGTAAGTCTCCAGGTACAGAATCTTTCTGTGGACAGATTTTCCCAGCAACCCTGAAGTCTATACAAGTTGCACCTGTATAGAAACTCTGTGACTTCTCTGCGATCCAGTGAGCCATGGCATGCCCTCTCTAAGAAAGACAGGGATTCTGCCCAGAGGAGTGTGGAGAGGTGGGGGAACCTCTTTCCTGGGTGCTCTATCTCAGACCTAAGGGGCATAGCTCCTGCTAATACCTGCTACTTCTATATTCTTCACAGTTCTCTTTACTTCTTTGAGTAAACCAGTCCCTCCTTATGCCAGTCCTCTGTTATAGCTACTAGTTCTTTACATTAACATTTTCTTGTTCAAATTACCCTGTGCTTTCTGTCTCTCAGACTGGACCCCAAATGATACACTTAGCTTTTCCATCAGATCCTTCTAGAATATAGGATCAGTTAATGGCTTGTATCAAGTTGCAACTCATGGAGACCCTAAACACATCTAGGTCACATCAATGTTTAGATATATAAGTAATTTAATTTTTTATTAGGGAAAAGCTCTCATAAACCTGTAAATATTGAGTAGCTTTTAACATCATTCAAATTGATCCATGCTGAATCCCTAGCTGCATCTAGCAGTAACAATAATGCCTAGTAGCTAGTTAGTGCTTATAGTTTTTAAAGCATTTTCCTATTTATTTTGTGATTTTGAATAAAATTCTTGAGGTAGAAATAACCTTAAGCAGTACCTATAGTAGTAGTAACAGCAATGTGAGGGGCCTCACCTCACGTGCAGCCACACTGCACCATGCATGGTACCGACGATGAATCCAAATTCCTGGGAATTCCACTCTATCAGAGCTTCTCTTGAGTCTCTGTCACGGCAGAGCAAACTTAATTATAACAGTCCTCAGTGACCCTGAGCCCTTAATAAATAGTTCTAGTTTTTATGATGTGCTTTTAGGAGAAAGCAGAGAAGGGTTTGTGGTTCCGGGCCCTGTTGACAGAATCCTTGACCTTTATGGGTTTTAATATCAAATAAAAATCTAAAAGACATGACCATCCAAGATGGGAGAATGCTTAGGAGATCTAACTTATCTCCTTATGTTTGCTTCACATCATTGGGATTTTAGGATTTCAAATTTTCTAGACTAGATCCAAAATATACATTTTGAAACATTTTCAGCTAAAGAGAAATGACTTCTCCTCTGGATACTTTCACCACTCTCTGCTAATTTCAGAATATCTTCCCTCTTTCTAGGATATAATAATCCATCCCTGGAAATAGGAGGGCCAAGGGCTAGGGATCAGAAAAGACCCGTGCGTGGCTGCTACTTAGACCCATAATGTGACTCCTTTCATTTCTCTAAATGAAGGGCTGTATTTTTCTCAACAGCACTTATTACCATGTCACCTGCTATATGTCTTATTAAATTTTTCCTTATGCATCTCTTCACCCTCCAGAAAAATTGCCAGATAAAATACAGGCTCCAATTACATTTGAATTCCCGATCATCAATGAATAACTTTTTAGTATAAATATGTCTTATGCAATATTTGGGACACACACTCAAAAAAATTGTTTAGGGAATTCCCTGGCGGTCCAATGGTTAAGGCTCCGTAACCACTTCCACTGCAGGGGGCACAGGTTCGATCCCTGGTGGGGGAACTAAGATCCCACATGCCCCAAGGCTTGGCCAAAAAAAAAAATTAAAGTTTAGTGTGAGTGTGTTCCAGGCAATATTTGACACATTCTTGTACTAAACAGCAGATTTTTTGTATGACCCTAATATTGTGTGATACAAAATTATACTAAAAAATTATTTGTTGATTCTCTGAAATTCAGATCTGAGTGGCATTTGCATTGCCCGCACTACACTTCTGGACCTCTACTCTCCCTGCAGCTGCAGTGGAAGTTTCAGGAAGACCAGAATCCTTGCTTTGCTGTTACTTTATGTTTCTTCCTTTTCCCCTATATCCTAGAAACGGGTATGGCACTTAGAAGGAACTTGACGGATATTTGGAATAGAGAGGCTCAGGTTATCCACCAAAATGGTCAGTATGATCCCTATTCAAAGTCCATTTTCCCACAGCAAAATCACACATGTGATAGTTCAGCGAGCACACCATGCCTCTTCACTCCGCTGATCCTTTGATCACAGGGTCTCTACTGTCCGGCCCATCCTTCCTTCATTCCTAAGGGAATCCTGCCCTCCTGCTGCCCCCAGACAATGCCTGCTTGTTATCGTCTGCTGGGAGTGGAGTGTGGAGGTTAGGATGGCTACCGAGCTCTCAGCTCCACCCGACGAGGCTGCGTGAATTGGCGAATTGGTTCTTTGTGCTTCACTTTCTCCATCTGACAAATGGGGATAACAAGATTTTCCACATTGTGGAGCATTTATGAAGGTTCTGAATGATCACACGTAGACAACACTTAGCACAGTGCCTGGCATATTCCAAGCAAAGTAGCAAAGAGCTCTTTTAAATGTTGTTAATATTATTCTAATACTATAAGTATATGCAAACCACTTATTCAGAAAAGCTGGACTTTGGGACAGTTTTGTGATTGGACACGAGTGTAGCCATAAAGCAGAAGCCACCCCCATGAAGGTCATCTCTTAGTCCAGATGTGGGGCGGGTGTGGCCAGGAGGCAGGGATGGATGTGATAAATGGGCTCACGTCGCCCTCTAGTGGTAGCAAGGAGGAAGTGCTGGGGGGAGGAGCCAATGTTCTTGCTCACCTGCCAACACCCACTCAGCTCCACCCCAGGCCAGTGTCTCTGGGGAGACTCTAGACTACAAGGAAATGCCAGGATACAATCATAGGACGCTCACTGTGCTGGGGAAAACCTCCAGGCTTCCCCTCCCCAACTCCC
Organism: Monodon monoceros; assembly: GCF_005190385.1. NCBI lineage: Eukaryota > Metazoa > Chordata > Mammalia > Artiodactyla > Monodontidae > Monodon > Monodon monoceros. The sequence goes on from NW_021703772.1 coordinate 10,588,464, forward strand.
CTGAGCCTGGTTCGTATATACTCACGCATTTAGGACCGAGGCAAGAGTTTCCTTCTCACCTCTGAACTTGCCTTCTCAAGCTGAGTTGGGTGCACCTCTTCTGTCCCCAAAGACACTGGGGATGCACTGATTGGAGCTCGTGCACATTTACAGAGCCCTCCCCTCTTGTGAGATTTTGCCCACGGTCCGGGGGAGAAAGCATGTTCCTCTTAGACCCAGTCAAAGACAGAGCCAGACACATTCAGATGCCAAGAGCCCAGAGCACTCAGGCTGCAGCAGGTGAGCCCAGGGGGATGGTGAGCCCGGAGGAGGCTCCAGGACACCCGCCTGGGTGGGTGCATTGGGTCAGGAGGGCTTTCTCTGAGGGAAGAGGGGGATTAGAGGAAAGATCTGTAACATGAGGAGGAGCTGATTAGAAAAGGTGTTTATAGCCTCTGACCAGTCTCACCAAGAAGAAAAAAGAGAGAACCCAAATAAACAAAATAAGAAATGAAAAGGAGAAATCTCAACTGATACCACAGAAATACAAAAACTATAAGAGAACACTATGAACAATTATATGCCAACAAATTTGACAACCTAGAAGAAACGGACAAATTTCTAGAAACATACAGCCCACCAAAATTGAATCAAGAAGAAATAGATAATTTGAACAGATCAATCACCAGAAGTGAAATAGAATTTGTAATAATAATAATAAAAAAACTTCCTACAAACAAAAGTCCAGGACCAGTTGGTTTCACAGGGGAATTCTACCAAACATACAAAGAAGATCTTATATCTATCCTTCTCAAACACTTCCAAAAAATTGAAGAGGAGGGAACACTCCCAAAGACATTCTATAAAGCTACCATCGCCTTGATACCAAAACCAGGCAAAGACACCACCAAAAAAGAAAATTATAGGCCAATATCTTTGATTAATATAGATGCAAAAATTCTCAACAAAATATTAGCAAACCAAATCCAACAACACATAAAAAAGATCATACACCACGACCAAGTGGGATTCATCCCAGGTTCACAAGGATGGTTCAACATATGCAAATCAATCAATGTAATACACCACACTAACAAAAGAAAAGTCAAAAACTACATGATCCTCTCAATAGATGCAGAAAAAGCATTTGACAAAATTCAACACCCATTCATGATAAAACCTCTTACCAAAGTGGGAACAGAGGGAACATATCTCAACATAATAGAAGCCATTTATGACAAACCCACAGCCAATATAATACTCAATGGTGAAAAGCTGAGAGCCTTCCCGCTAAAATCTGGAACACAACAAGGATGCCCTCTCTCACCACTTCTCTTCAACATAGTGTTGGAAGTCCTAGCCACAGCAATCAGACAAAAAAAAGAAATAAAAGGTATCCAAATTGGAAGGGAAGAGGTAAAATTGTCACTATATGCAGATGACATAATACTATATATAGAAAACCCTAAGGACTCCATGCAAAAACTACTAGAACTAATAAATGAATTCAGTAAAGTAGCAGGATACAAGATTAATATTCAGAAATCTGTCACATTCCTTTACACTAACAATGAAATATCAGAAAGGGAATGAAAAAAACAATACCTTTTAAAATCACACCAGAGAAAATAAAATACCTAGGAATAAACCTGATCAAAGAGGTGAAAGATTTATATGCTGAGAACTATAAAACATTAATAAAGGAAATAAAAGAGGATTCAAAGAAATGAAAGATATCTCATGCTCTTGGATTGAAGAAATAATATTGTTAAAATGGCAATACTACCCAAAGCAATCTACAGATTTAACGCAATCCCTATCAAATTACCCATGACATTTTTCACAGAACTAGAACAAATAATCCAAGAATTTATATGGAACTATAAAAGACCCAGAACTGCCAGAGCAATCCTGAGGAAAAAACAAACAAAGCAGGAGCCAAAACTCTCCCAGACTTCAGACAATACTACAAAGCTACAGTAATCAAAACAGTGTGGTACTGGCACAAAAACAGGCATATAAATCAATGGAACAGAACAGAGAGCCCAGAAATAAACCCACACACCTATGGTCAATTAATCTTCAGCAAAGGAGGCAAGAATATAAAATGCAAAAAAGACAGTCTCTTCAGCAGGTGGTGCTAGGAATATTGGACAGCTGCATGTAAATCAGTGAAGTTAGAACACACCTTCATGCCATGCACAAAAATAAACTCAAAATGGCTTAAAGACTTAAACATAAGACATGACACCGTAAAACTCCTAGAAGAGAGCATAGGCAAAACATTCTCTGACATAAATCATACTGATGTTTTCTTAGGTTGGTTTCCCAAGGCAATAGAAATAAAAACAAAAATAAACAAATGGACCCTAATCAAACTTACAAGCTTTTGCACGGCAAAGGAAACCAGGAAAAAAAATGAAAAGACAACTTACAGAATGGGAGGAAATATTTGCAAATGATGCGACAGACAAAGGTTTAATCTCCAAAATATACAAACAGCTCATACAACTCAACAGCAATAAAAACAAACAACCCCACCAAAAAATGGGCAGAAGACCTTAATAAACATTTTTCCAAAGAAGACATACAGATGGCCAATAGGCACATGAAAAGTTGCTCAACATCACTAATTATTAGAGAAATGCAAATCAGAGCTACAATGAGGTACCACCTCATACTGGTCAGAATGGCCATCATTAAAAAGTCTACAAATAACAAATGCTGGGGAGGGTGTGGAGAAAAGGGAACCCTCGTACACAGTTGATGGGAATGTAAGTTGGTAACACCACTATGGAAAACAGTATGGAGCTTCCTCAGAAAACTTAAAATAGAAATACCATATGATCCAGCAATCCCACTCCTGGGAATACACCTGGACAAAACTATAACTCAAAAAGATATATGCACCCCTATGTTCATAGCAACACTATGCATACTAGCCAAAACATGGAAACAACCTAAATGTCCATCAACAGATGAATGGATAAAGAAGATGTGATACATATATACAATGGAAAACTACTCAGCCATAAAAAAGAACAAAACAATACGATTTGCAGCAACATGGATGCACCTAGAGGTATCATACTAAGTGAAGTAAGTCAGAAGGAGAAAGACAAATACCATATGATCTCACTTATATGCAGAACCTAAAATATGGCACAAATGCACCTATCTACAAAACAGAAACAGACTCACAGACATAGAGAACAGACTTGTGGTTACCAAGGGCTGGGGGGAAGGGGAAGGGATGGACTGGGAGTTTGGGGTTGGTAGATGCAAACTGTTGCATTTAGAATGGATACACAACAGGGTCCTGCTGTATAGCACAGGGAGCTACATTCGATATCCTGTGTTAAACTATCACGGAAAAGAATATGAAAAAGAATGTCTCTATGTCACTTTGCTGTGCAGCAGAGATTGGCACAGCATTGTAAACCAACTCTACTGCCATAAAAAAAGGAAAGAAAAGGCACTTATAGCTTAAGTGAACACAGAGATAAAAGCGTGACCCAAGAGACCCAAGAGGAAATGTGCGGATTTGCTCGAAATTGTGAGACATTTGAGATGATGCTGATGAAGTCAGTTTGTTTAACAAATGCCCAGAGCCCAGAATGATGCATTGGGTGTCTGCTGTCTCAACCCGTGATCTTTCTATCACAACAGGCTTCACACAAAATGGACTGTGACTGCCAGTGTTTGGGGAAACCCCTGCCTCTCTTCCGTCCTTATTTCCTTCCGTCCTTCCTTTCTTCTTTCCTTTAAGAGCTACCCATGTAGATATTTGGGGGAAGAATATTCCAGAAGGAGGGGAAAATAAGGACAAATCTCCAAAGGTGGGAGTTGCTTGGTGTGCTTGAAGAACAGCCCGGACACCAGCGTGGCTGGTACAGGGTCGTTCTATCAGATACAGGAAAGCCTTGCTGGGGTCTCCTACCCCTCACACCATTGTTATTTCTATGATACCCATCAAATCTGTGTGAGAATGCAAGACAAATTGCTCAGAAGATGAGGCCATCAGCAAAGACTAATTCCTGTGGTTACTGTTAGGTCCTAACAATAACAAGAGAGCATTTGTGAGGGGAGGATATTTATTTGTTTTGATTGCTTGTTTTTAATAAGGTCATTTATTTCCCTGGATCTCTGTGACTTTGGGCACTAGGTCATTGTCTAAGCACATTCTGGTCCTGAACGCAATGCCTGTGGGAACTGAGGGTGTGGGTGGCTTCAGGGGCAGGAAGCAGAAGAGAACCACTGTCACTGTGTTGCACACTTTATAGAGAAAACAGCTGAATGCCACAGAAACATTTTCAGATGCCAGGTCCTCAGGACAGAGCCTCTGCTCCCTTCACCTCTGAATACCTACTGCCCAGGGTCTCATCTGGCACAGAGGAAGACTCAGTAAACTGAAACTGAACTTAGTTGAAGCAAAAAGGAGCATCTTGTTAATCCAAGACAAGGCAGATAATCCAGCTGTGGGTTCCTGGTTAGCATTTATAGGCTGGAATGTTCCAGGAGATGTTAAGCCTGCCGCTCTCTGCATCTTTACGGAAGCTCTCAAGTACAGCTGCAAGCTAAAAGCCATTTTCAAACAGCACAGCTGGATGTTGGGGCCTGGAATTCTCACCCTACACACATCTCACACCCAGCCTCACAGACCCAACCAGTTCAACCCCCAGGCTGGTCCAATCCCCACTGCTAACCACCAGCAGATGCCTCGAGAAGACAGAGCTGGTTTGGTTTGGTGGTAAACTAAACTGGTTTCTGAACTTTCCATCTCTCCCTCCGCCTTCCCCTCCTATGGGAAACCTGATCATCCAGCTATGTACTGGAGAAAACAAGTGCCTGTAAACCGCTTGGAGGTCTACAGTCTCTGGTCTGAGCTGCCACAGAAAAACTTGCAACAGCCAAATGAGTTACAGACGCACGGGAAGTGGGACTCTGCAAGAATGGTGATGGAAATGCCAGGTGTAGTTCATGCAGTCACCTCTGGGATGACTGGTAAATGTCACTGCACAGAAGGTTTTAGGTTTTCTCATTACAGTCATTATGTTTCATATAATTTTTCCCCTTCCTGTCGTTCATCTTGGATATTGACCTTCAGTTGGTACTCCTGCCAACACAGAGTAAGAGAAAGAGAGGGGGCCTCACCGCACCTGTCGGGTCCTGCCTCTGCTGTTCACTGCTCACCAATCACGAGCAGGTCAGTGGACCTCTTACTACTCACCTTTCTCATCTGGAAAATGGGCTCAATGAGCCTTCCCCCAATGAGGTATTAAGGACCTATGTGGACATAGGAACATTTAAAAATATGTATTAAAATTTTTTTAATTTCTGAGATGGTATACAATTGTCAAGCATTTCTCTGGTCTTGCTGCCTTGTTTCTTTTAAATTTTTCTTGATTTTAGACTTTTGGTCATATTTCCTTCATGACTTAGAGCCCAAATGATTAACTAAACAAATAAACCAATGAAAATAAAACAAAGATCCCCAAATATTTATATATCTATATGTGGATCTATAGCTGTATCTATAATTCTAATAAATTTGAAAGATTTAACCTTTACAGTCAAGGTTAAATCACTACAGAAAAGTTTCAACCACTACAGTCAAGGTTAAACCACTACGGACAAGGTTAAACCACTACAGTCAAGGTTAGACCACTACAGTCAAGGTTAAATCACTGCAGTCAAGGTTAAATCACTTGCCTCATCATCTGGGTCACTGCTTCCCCAACTGTAAAAAGAGAGGTTTGGATCACGAGACCTCTGAAGCCTCTTCCAGTGCTCAAATCATCTGGTTCTCTGAAGAAGCAGATATATGGCCCTGCCTGTCACAATTAAATATGGGGCATGCCACCCAGGAAATGGTGCCCAGTGATTCCCAGGAGTAACCACAGAATTTGCCTGTTTTCAAAATACAGATCCCCAGGCCCAGCCCCAGACCTGCTGAGTCAAATTCCCCTGGGAGGGGCCATGAGAATTTGTATTCTTAAGCAGTGTTCCAGATATTCTTACTATCGGGCAGGTTTCAGAAACAGTGATTTTATGGAGAGCCTCAGAGCGATCACCTTTCAATAGATATTCCAGGGCCTGCCTTGAAATATCATGGGAAGTTCAAACTAGTTTCGATTTTTTTCTGTCTTTACTTCCTTTCTGCATATATATATATATATACATCTCGTTGTTAAACATTATATGACCAAGTGAGAGTGTCTGGGAGTTCAGGAATTTCCTCCGATTTTAAAGGAAATTTAAAGAGTATTTTTGGGGACCTTTCCTGTTTGGAGTCTTACCCCTTTATTTCACAAGCTGGAGAAAACACTTCTCATATATAAATGACTGGCATTAAAATCCATTCTTGAAATAAGTCTCTCAATATGTATGTTAAAAAATTCCAGCAGGCAACTGTGTCTGATTCTGTGTTTCTTGAGAAGTTTTGAAACCTCTGTGCAGAGTTAACAGACCAACAGACAGCCTGGTGCTGTATACTGGGTGACTCTGAGAAATTTACTTAAACCCCATAGGCTCCTGTTTTATTACATGTAGAATGTAGATGAGAATCATTCCCTCATGCCCCAGGGATTATGCGAGATAAGGATGCTTATCAGGTGTTAAGTGTTTCATGATACTAAAAGAATTCATTTCACTGTGTTTTTTTCCATTAAAAATGTATTAATTTTAAGCTGTGTTCATAAACCACAGTATAAGTTATGACATTAAGAATAAAAGCACATTTTCTCTTGACTATTTCCTTTCTTACTTCTGGTCCTTTGCCTGGATTTAGATAAAATAGAATCCAGTTTTGAAATTCAGGCATCAAGTTCAGCAAAAGTGAACTTGTCAGAGTTTTCCCCACATGTTTTCTCTAGATGAGAACCTGTGGGCATACTAGGCTTGAAAAATGGGTGGAATGGTCTTCCTGCCACACCAGCAGGTGCCAGACACCACTGCTCTGCTCTGGGGTCAGGACACCCTCCCAGGAGCCCTCTCCACTAAGAGGACCTGGGCAGGTCTTTCACAGGGGCTCCCAAGGTCACTGGACTGGTTTCTAGCCCTCACTCACACAGACTTGACCTCCCCTGGTCCTGCCACCTTAAGGGGCAGAGCTGGTCCAAGTCTGGGGTCTCCGTTTCTGCAGAAACTCTCAACTGGCCTCCTCAGGCTGTTTCTGCAGAGGCACTGCCCTCTTCAACCCCCAAAGACACACAGCTCCCAAAACCCCCTTCTTCTCCCTGCATCACACTCACCCCATTGTATGGCCCTGAGGTCCTGAACAAAGGCCAGAGCAGGTTTCTAAAGAACAAAAATGTTGTTTTTAGTAAGCGACTCCTGCCAAAGAGGCTAGAAGGAGAAGAGAACAAGAGTCAAGATGGTACTTTTGTCCTGTCTGCAGGGAGGGGTGACAGACAAGTCTGCTTCACAAAATTCATACAAAACCAACAGAATACAGGTTAGTATCTATAGTTAGTTGCTCATTCTTGCCTTTGCCCAAAATGAACGCATGGTGAGAGGAGAGGCTCCTGGTAATAGAGGCTGCTCGACAAGGCCTGACTATTATTTTTGAGGTTATCTGGAACCTACGGGGGCTGAGCTTGTGGCTAAACTGTAAGCCGGTCTCCATAATGCGAACTGCCTCTCCCTTTGTCCGACCCTATTTCATGCTGGTGGAGCCTTTTTGTCTACCTCCACGTTTCCTTTGCTGTTCTGCCCTCTAGTGTTTGAAATCAGGTACTACACATGCAGTCTTTCCGGCGTTAAAGACAGCCGGGAATCCCAAAAGTAAAAAAAGCTAAATGTGACTTTTGGGGTCATTTGGTTACATTTCTTCATTTTAATATGTCAAAAAAAGTCAAGTCAGTTGTTTGGGAGGCAGAAGTATTAGAACAGAAAATTAATGTCTTATTAAAAATAAAGTCCACATCTTGTGTCTAATTTTGTCAGTTATTTTCCCTTTCATTTCCTTTTTTTTTCTTTTTAACTTTTTATTTTATATTGGAGTGTAGTTGATTAACAATGTTGTAATAATTTCAGGTGTTCAGCAAAGTGATTCAGTTATACATATACATGTATTTATTCTTTTTCAAATTCTTTTCCCATTTAGATTGTTACACAATATTGAGCAGAGTTCTCTGCTATATGGTAGGTCCTTGCTGGTTATCTATTTTAAATATAGCAGTGTGTACATGTCAATCCCACACTCCCTAACTATCCCTTTCCCCCACCCTTCCTCCCTGGCAACCATAAGTTCATTCTCTAAGTCTGTGAGTCTGTTTCTGTTTTGTAAATAAGTTCACTGATATCACCCTTTCATTTCAATTTGATTTAAGGCTTGAGGTTATTTTTTCCTCCCATATTATTTCTTCGTGTTACTACCCTACTTCTTTTATATTTATTAATTCATCATTTAAACTTATATCAATTTTTTTAGAGTTTTAGATTATTTTCACATTTTGAAGGATGAATACTTGATTCACTTTTTTAAAGAGAAGAAAGTGTAAATAAATTATTTAACTCTGAATTCAGCTTTTGCCACGGCCTTCAAATCTGTGAGCCATACAATGTGAGAGTCAGCCAACTAGATATTTAGAGTATTTTAAAAACTACAATTCATAGAATTTTCTTATTCATATAGATTTACCTTAATAACATTTCCATTTCAATTACACTGTGGTGAGAGTATGTGGTGTAAATATTTGTCAGTTTGTAACTTTTTCAGTATTATTTATGGTCTAATGTCTTCGTATGAACCACTCAAAAATTTTAAATAACAGTGTGTGATGGGAGGTTTTTATTCTATCTACAGAATCCAAAGGCGGATTCCTATTGAATATACTTTATAATTTACATTGTACATATATAGTATGTCCTTGTTTACCTTTGATCAAGTTGAATTTATAAGGCCTAGTACTTGGGAACTATTTTCTCTCCATTATTTCATTTTTGCCCATTTAATTTCATATACTACAAAAGTAATGTTTATTTCGGAAAATTTGAAAGCTATAGAAGAACACAAAGAATACATAAATTACATGGAATACAAATAAAAAGCATTCAGAAATTTTTGAATTCCCCCTTTTCGTCATCTAATAGCTATGTGATTACACATATTTGTGTCAATATATGATAGGCAGCATGACTGTTTAATAATCTTTATTTATTCTTTTTGTTTGGTTTTGTTTTCATTTTTGGATTTTATTTTATTTATTTTTTATACAGCAGGTTCTTATTAGTCATCAATTTGATACACATCAGTGTATACATGTCAATCCCAATAGCCCAATTCATCACACCCCCACCCCCACCCACCGCTGCTTTCCCCCCTTGGTGTCCATACGTTTGTTCTCTACACCTGTGTCTCAACTTCTGCCCTGAAACCGGTTCATCTGTACCATTTTTCTAGTTTCCACATATATGTGTTAATATATGATATTTGTTTTTCTCTTTCTGACTTACTTCACTCTGTATGACAGTCTCTAGATCCATCCACGTCTCTACAAATGACCCAATTTCATTCCTTTTTATGGCTGAGTAATATTCCATTGTATATATGTACCACTTCTTCTTTATCCATTCGTCTGTCGATGGGCATTTAGGTTGCTTTCATGACCTGTGAGGTTTATCATTTTTCATCTATTTACTGCATGCTTTTATTTCTTCATATTTGTAGAAACAATTTACTTTCCTTTTCAATTTTTCTGTTAGTATATTCTTGTTTTCTTGTTGATTTAAAGGTACTCTTCATATGTGAAAGATAGTATGGCAAATAAGAGCAATGAAACCTATAAAAACAAAGCAGTTAGAAATACAAACAAAAGGGACCAAAATCTCAACCACAGTGTAAGTGTTAAATGTGCCCCACTCGGTGTTTAATTATGACATGGCCATAAATAACAGGACATAGTGGGTTTACCAATATGCCTAACAAGGTTTTTTCTTATTCCTTCTTTAGTAATATCAGTTATCTGCATGTTAGATCTCTGTTGTCTGATCACAATATCTTTTTTTTTTCTTTTTTTGGTTTTCACTTCTTTTGTTTTTCTTCTTCATCTCCAGTTTGAAACAGACTTTCAGCCTTGCTTTTGCCTCATTGGAGTTTTGCAGTTGGTCCCTGCTTTTGAAGCATGTAATACTGTTTACAATGATGTTATGCTACTATTTGTATCTTCAAGTAGTCAGGGAAATGGCTAACTCTTCAGTGGCTAGCTATTTCCCTTACAGTGAATCCAGATATTGGTCCAATCCTACAGGCTACTGCAATGTCAGTCATCTCCCTGTATCTCCATCCTCAACACAGGTCCTCACCCCACGCTAAACACACTGGTTTTCTTCCAGCTCTTTTCTGAGAGCCTTTGCACATGGCATTTTAACTGACTTGAACACCAAAGACTGTCAGAAGGAAAAACATTCCTCTCACTTTTCACTCAGCTATCTCCATCTCATTCTTAAGATCTCTGAAACATAACTCCGTTAGAGAGGAGTCCTCTGATCACCCTAAATCAGGCCTTCCACCTTGTTATTTACCACCTTGCCCTGCTTTTCTCCTACATGATATCTACCACAATTTGCAAGCACAGGTATCTATGGTACCTGATCTCTTGCTATTCTAACTCTTGATATGAAAACTCAGGATCCGAACAGACTTGAACAAATTTTTAGATATATCTCTTGCATCTGAACTTTCCCTTCTCACTCTTCAAAACACAGAAACAAATTATATTCAGGCAAAATAATATCTCTCACTAAAAACACTCATGAATAGATGTGATATTAAAAGACACTTGTATTAATTGTTTTTATTTACTTTTTTATTTTATCCCTCTACTGTGAGGACGGGATCTCTTTTGTTGACTGCCGTGTACCAAGTGCCTTGCAAAATGAATACTTGAATGCATGAATAAATGAACGATACATACCAAGCACACTCTCCTTCCACCACTATACTTTTTCTCATAACTTTTCCTTATGGAACCAGCAAGCCTTGGTTGGAATACACCTATTTGTATTCTCCTTAACTTTTTAGTAATTATATTTATTGATTTGAGTCCCTTCAAGTCTCCAAATAAATGGATTAAGATAGAAACTGGTAGGGATATGGGTGGAGGTAAGTGGATGGCTTCAGAAAAACTTTAATGTAAATTAATAAGACGGTTACCCATTTTTAGGATCAAGGCATACCTCAGATAGTATAGGCAAGGGGAGGAGAGTGCTGAAGCAAACTATTTTTACCTTCCTTTTTGGGACAGTTTTTTGTTTGTTTCAGAGTTTGATGCATGTGACATGCTGTTCAAGAACATCTTTCTCATCGCATTTCATCAATATTTCAATTAGCAGAAATTCCGTCTGGAAATTAGCCTATGGTCTTCTCTTATCCTTATAATATTGCCAGGATTTAGTTTCTTGTTGGTCAGAATGAGCTGAAAAAGAAGCTCAGAAAACACACATCTGGCATATCTAGTCTGTTATCATGTCATTCCCAAATCTCAGACTTAGGTCTGCACTGAACTTGGTTGAGATGCGTTTGTAATTGCGACTTTAGAAGTTATTTGGCCGTTCTTATTATCCAGTTGAACTTAAATGGTTTCCTAGATCAAACGTGAAAGATAAGATGACATGATTCAGTTCCAAGGGACACTGGCCGACTACACAGATCAGAACTGACTTTTTGTGGTGTGAAGGTCGAAATGCAAATGGAGCTTACACACAGCTGCAGAAGAGGGAATGCAGGCCAGCTGGCTCATCCAGGGGACCCAACCCAGAAAGAGGCCAATTGTCTCTCCCCATTAAAGTTTCTAAAAGCAGAGGTCAATTTGGGGTTTCCTTAAAAAATTGTGTTGGTAGAAAAAGAAATCCAAACTGTTAGGTCTTAATGAAAGGTAAACAGAGTCACACTAAAGGAAAGGCTGGGCCCTGGGAACAGGCGTCCTGGCGATCTTCGGAGTCATGCAATGGTATTCTGGAGTTATGTGCAGGCCCCAGAGCGTGAGAGCCATTCAAGCAGAAAGGCCAGCTGCAAAGGAAAAAGGCTTTCATTTGGGTAAACCCACATTTTACAGAAGTGTTGAGTGGAACTCACTAGATGCTTTGCCAAAGAGCAGTGGTAGTGGAATGAGGTGGATCTGCAAATCTCCTTATGTGACTTGATGTGGGCTATGTTACAAAGGGTGGAAAGTTGGGGAGCCACCTAAGCTTTCCACGAAATATTACAACACATCTAGAAGCTGAAAAATAAGGTAGTCTCAGGAGAGAGAAGGGGAAGGCAAAAGAGTCCCCAGATTGGTATCTACTTCATCAGGAACAACTTTGAGAATTATATGGTTCCCGGAAACAATCTAAAGCAATTAAGTCTGCATTCAGAATGTGCAAGTTTGGGTATGTAAAAGTCACCTGAGGAGATTATTTAAAAATATGAATTTCTGGGTCCCATCCAGACCAACTGTATCAGAGCTGTCTGGGGTGTGGCCTTGTTATCTGTAATTTATTTTCAAGTTCTCCAATGATTCTGTTTTATAGTCAGGTATGGAGATCACTGGTATAGGATGTAGAAATACACAAGAAAGTCTTTAAAATGGGGAAACATTTTTCTGATACGTTTTAAAAGAAGAATCTTGAAAAGTTCACATTAAACTGTGCATGCCTTGAGGTCAGGGACTGACTTGTACTTTGTTTCTTGTCCACCAATTTCAAACCCATTTTCTTAAGCTTTTGCTTTCACAAAACGGCTCCTTTTCTTAAAATTTTGTCATGATGATTTAATTTCAGACCATAATGTAATAAAATGGACCAGACTTATGTTCTACTGTAAAGAACTAGAAAACAAGACAAAATATATAAAATAACTGTTTCTAGATACTGGATTACAGGCATCATAGAACTACACCTTCTAGAAAAAAACCTATGAGGTGAGTCTCATCATAATCATGGCTTTCTGCCTGTACGTACACACCCTGGACCACGGTACACGGAAGTGACTCCAAGCCGAGTCCAAGCATGTAAAATTTGGAGTGCCCAACATGTAATAAAAAATCACAGGACAGGGCTTCCCTGGTGGCGCAGTGGTTGAGAGTCCGCCTGCCGATGCAGGGGACATGGGTTCGTGCCCCGGTCTGGGAAGATCCCACATGCCGCGGAGCGGCTGGGCCCGTGAGCCATGGCCGCTGAGCGTGCGCATCTGCAGCCTGTGCTCCGCAACGGGAGAGGCCACAACAGTAAGAGGCCCGCGTACTGCAAAAAAAAAAAAAAAAAAAAAAATTACAGGACATACCAAAAAACAGGAAAATGTGAACCATAACCAGAAGAAAAATAAGTCAATAAAAGTGGACCAAAAATGACAGAGATGATAGCATTAGCAGTCAAAGACTTTAAAACAGTTATTATAAATGTACTAAATATAAACAAAGTTTTCAAGGAAAACGTAAATATAATGATGAGAGAAATGGAAGATACAAAAAGGAATTAAATAGGACTTCCAGAGATAAAACATATAATATATAAAATGAAAATTTCACTGGGTATTTAACAACAAATTAAGCGCTGCAGGATAAAAGATCAGTGAACTATAACATAGAGCAAGAGCAACTGCTCAAACTGAAAATCAGAGTATAAAAAAACTGAAAAAAAAAAAAAAGAATAGACTTCTGAAATGGTGGTAAGAGGAGTTCCATGGATCCTTATCCCAGTGAAACAATCATAACTGGTGAAAATTGTATTATGAAAATAAGTCAATTACTTAATGTCATTAGAAATTGTCCCAAGGGCCTACAGCAAATGAAAAAGCATTCATTTAAGAACATCTACTAAATATTAATAGGAACAGCAAGAGTCTTTGGCATTTGTGCTATGACCGTCCTCACCCCCATTCCCAACACACACACAGACTCGAATTAAGTGTAACAGAAATTCTATTCTGGGTACTTGTGGCCAATAACACATTACCCCCAACTCCCAGTCTAAGACTCACCTTGTATTTTGTAGATATATATGCAGATCCTTAAGCAAACATCACGATCAGCATTTCTAGGTATGGCTAGGAAAAAAACCTACATCTCTCTCCATGGTTCCATGTTAGTTTTGTAAATGGAGAAACAATAAATTATTGCAATAACACTTTTCTCTGACTTCTATTTTCTTCTGATACGTAGGCATGCAAAGTTTTTTTTCTTAACCTGGAAAATGTTATTTAGCAAGAAATGGTGTGGAGAATTGGTCCAGTAATTGAATAAGATGCTCTGCGATCAGTACAAAACTTTCTTTTAAAAAAAATCCTGAATAATTGCAATGAGCACTTTCTTATTCGGAAAATCACCTTTTCAACTACTTTAAAATATGTCCTGATCCTTGAAGAGCCTTGTGATTTCTGAAGAATCAAAACATCATGTTTTGATAGTTGGCATAAATGAGTCATCTTTGGTCCAGCTGCTGGTGGAATGCAAGGAGACAGGAAAAGGAAGGCGTGCATCTAGCTAGTGTCTGGATGCACTCCTGTGGAAAAACTCACCAGGTGTCTGGAGGCTGCTGCAAGTTCCAAATACTTTGGGCAAGACTGGCTGCCAGATTAGAAATGGAACTGAACTCCTTCAAGGAAGCAGAGACAGATAGGATTTATTCAGGTCTCTAGTTTGCCAATACATAACTGTGTCCTGGACAAAAATCCCCATCCATTAGCTGTGTAAACACGAATCTTAGTATTTCATCCCTGTAGTGCTGGAACTCTTAACATGATGACTATTGATGATATATTAAACGCTTTAAAATGAAGCTTGTAAGGTATAAGTTTCTGATCTCAAAAGCTGGAACTTTCCAAAAACATGGTATGTGGAAACCTATGCACATGCAACATAATTTGTTAAAAAGATAATAGATTTTGGAGATATCTAGATAATATTAATGTTTTTATCTCTGCCTGCCAAGTCACAATCTGCCTACCTTTCAATTTTCTCACCTCTCAAATGGAAATAACATTTGCTGAATTGATTTGTAAACTGCTTTGCAATGTCATGCAAATGTTAGCTGAGGGAAACAAATAGTTTTCAAAATTATAGAATTCCCAAGCAGTGTATGTTTTTATTTTTATTTATTTATTTTTTTTGCGGTACGCAGGCCTCTCACTGTTGTGGCCTCTCCCGTTGCAGAGCACAGGTTCCGGACGCTCAGGCTCAGTGGCCATGGCTCACGGTTCCAGCCGCTCCGCGGCATGTGGGGTCTTCCCGGACCGGGGTACGAACCCGTGTCCCCTACATCGGCAGGCGGACTCTCAACCACTGCGCCACCAGGGAAGCCCGCAGTGTATGTTTTTAGTTAGTTAGTAATGAGGATGCAAAACCAAAATCTCTGAAAGGACTCCCTTTTGCTGTGCTAATTTTTCAATAAATTAATCTCATGCAAGAAAGCTCTCTTCTTTGTCCAGCTTCATCTTTTCTCAGCCTATGGCCTCCCGCTTAAAATCCTTTCCATCATACAGAGGTTGTCATCACAGTATTTGTGCCTTGATTGGGGATTCTGCGACTGTCAGTCACGGATGTTCCATTGATCAGACACAAGATCAAAGATAAGACAAAGTATCAGCTCCTTTACCTTCACCCAAATTTCTACCTGCCCCTTCCCCCTCCTTCTTCTGGAACACCACATTTGTGATTTGGTTTTGTCTTCACATTCAATTCAAACAGCACTTGTCACACCATAAATTTAGCTTACAGGCCAGTGAGGTCAAAACAGAGGTGGTATCACCTGCCTCATGTTTTTCATCCAGCTAACAGAATATCCCCAAACTGCTTTCCTAACTGAGGCAGCTGCCCTAATTAGCAGCCCTGATTTTATGATCTTTCCTGGTCAAACATTTTTTATATTACTTTCAGCGGCAATATTTGATTCATTTTTTTTAAATTGCAGAATGTAGAAGAAATACTATAAAAGATCAAGATATTCTGAGAGATCTTGATGTGCTATTGATGTCCAGATGACATTTTTTTCCAAAACATCCCATAATTTTGGACTTTAACAAATTATACTTTTATAAAATGATGAAAAGGTCAGATTCCAGTGTATTTTTCTATCAAAAATCAATTACCCATCTAGAAGTTCAGATTCCGATCTTAAGGCTACAAGATATTTTCTTTTAAATGTCCCTGGAATAATGTATTTTAGCCTTGAAGCCACCTCCTCTGGCCAGAGGATTGCGTGAACACACCACTCTCTACTGCCATGGAGGAAATTGATTCTGTTCTAAGTCAAATCGTGATGAAGAACCTTTAGTGCACACCTGCATATCGTGGCTTGTAGCCTTGTTACTTACAGTGTGGTCCAAGGTTTGGTAGCATCAGCATCAGCTGGGATCTTGCCAGAAACACGGATGATAAGGACCCACCTTTGACCTACTGAACCAGGGCCTGCATTTTAACAAGGCCCCTGGAGCTTTATGTACATTCAAGTCTGACTTCTGTTGGTTTGGAGGGCTCTTTGCATATGAGATACCATAGGAAATTCTCAGAAATTTGAAGTTAGAAAGAATACTTCATAAGAATTAAAAGTCTTAAGGTAACTGGTGATATAAAAAATCATTAAATTTATGTTATGTCAGCTGATGTGACTCAATTTTAAACTCAAGTGCTCAGACTCTATATCTCTGGCTGGGAGAATAACTATCATGGATTATGCCATTCAGATATCACCTAACTCAAATCTTGGGTGATTTACTTCCATTTTTAAAATAAGGAAGTTGTGGTAAAACTGAAAGAATAGTATTACATAAATGGAATTTATTCATTTACAGACAAAAATTTATTGAGCTCTTGTATATACAGGGTTAGTCACTGAAAATGAAAGATCAAGAAAATATGAATTTTGTCCATATTAAACTCTTAGTTTAGTTAGGAAGTCAGAAAAGTAAACAGATTATTAAAATATAATGTCATAAATTCCCTTCTAGAGGGAATCAATCACAGGATACTTAATAGGGGGCTATACAGGAGGAGCTCTCACAGTACCACGCTGAGATGGGACGTTTGTTTGGGGGGTCCACATGAATAGGAGAAATTTTTAACATTCACAATGAAGGCCACAGCTAGAAGTGTCTTTAGAAATATGAAGGCTGTTTTTTAAGACAAAAAATTCAGGACATGTAATTTATCAAGTACTATTTTATGTCTGAATACAAAGGAACAGTGTATTTTCAAAAAAGTTGCCCTAGAACATCTAAATATATTTAATATTGAATCTGGCTCAGTTACAGAATTGTTCTATAGGTCTTTGTCTAGAAAATTGGAAAGAGTGGTGGTGCTTTTCTATGTAGAGGGACCACCTTATTTGAATTCATGGAGTTTGAGAGAATACTGTTTCATTCAATGCAACACATTGATTGAACCCTACTACACATTAGACACTGACAATAGTCAGCAAAATAGTGCCTCTGCTTCCATCAGGCCTATAATATAGTAGGGGAGACATACAATAAATTAGTAAATATATGACATGAAAGCTGGTGGTATGTGGTATAAAATGTTTAAAGGCCAAAGGAATAAAGTTATGGGGCAGTACTATTTTAGGCATGGGTGTCAGAGAAGGTCTCTAGAGAGGAAGTGACATTGACCTGAGAAGAAGCGAGGGAGGGGGATATAGAGAAATCCGGAAGAAGACCATAGCAGGGAGGAGTGTCCCTCCTGTATGTGATGTGTTGCTAGGAGGCCTGGGGTAGAGTGATCAAGGTAGAGAGAGAATAGATGAGAACAGAGATGTAGCTGGGGTGGGAGCTGAGGATGGATCACAAAAGGCCTGGGTGGTCATTGTAAAGACTTCAAAATTTACTCTGAGTTAAGACAGGCAGCCAATGGATGGTTTGACCAAAGGAATGAAATATGTTATATACTACAAGGATAACTCTGATTGCTAATGTGGAGAACAGATTGTAGCCTAAACAATGCAAGTAAATACAAAAGATTTTTCAGTATGGAAAAAAATGGCAAGTATGAGCTTTTTACAAGAAAATCACATTTATTGTAAATGCAAAAATACAGACATGTTAAAATCAAAAAGTTGAAAGAGCTATCTTGGAAACACTAAGCAAAAGAAAGCTGCTGTGGCTATATTAGTATTTAGAGGATATTTAAATTAGATATTTAAAGGAAATATTACTAGAGAAAAGACAAGACTGATACCTCATAGTGATAGAAATGCCGATTCCACAATAAGGCATAATTATAATAACAGTAGAATATACTATAGATAAAAACATATGGTTGAATATGCAAATCCACAAATGCAGTTGAAGATTTTACTACTCTTTTTTATCAATACTGAATAGAAAAACCTGATAAATTAGTAGAGATACAAAATAGTTGAACAACGCTATCAAACGACTTCATCTAATTGATGCGTATGTACCTCTACGCACCATTGCAGAATTCTTTCACACGCACCTGAAACACTTATCGATATATTCTATAAGCTGGACCATATAACTCCTCATTAAATTTCAAGGGATCAAAATCAAATAGAGTATGTTCTTGTACCACAGTGCAGATAAATTAGCAATGTAACAGAGATACATGTGAAAATTCCCAAATAATTGAAAATTAAATGACACATTTCTAAATAACCCAAGGATCAAAGAAAAAAAGAAATTGATATATTTAACTATATTTCAGATAGAAGTTAAAAAATATGATGTATCAAAAATTGTGTGGGATGCACTGGAAATGTGATTAGAGGGAAAATTAGCCATATGCCTGATTAGAAACAAAGTGCTTAAAATCAATGATATAAACTTTAACCTTGAGTAACTAAAAAAGGAAGAGCAAATTAAATCCAATGTAAGGGGAAGAATGAAAATAATACAAACAACAGAGAGATTTAATGAAACATAAGACAGAAAACAACAGAAAAAAATCAACAGAATAAAACAGTTGGTTTATATAACAAACTAATAAAACTAATCAATGCCTAAATAGTTTAATTAAGAAATAGAAAACAGAAATTATAGTATTGATAATAAAATGGGAAACATTATTATATAACCTATAAGCATTAAAAGGACACAAGAAATTATTTAAAACATTAAGCCAATAAAATCGACAACTTTGTTGAAGTTCCTTTTCAAGGAACACAAATTACCAAAACTGATAGAAGAGGAAACAGGAAATCTGAAGAGTCCAATAGTTATTAAAGAAGTTAAATCCAGGGCTTCCCTGGTGGTGCAGTGGTTGAGAGTCTGCCTGCTAATGCAGGGGACACGGGTTCGAGCCCTGGTCTGGGAGGATCCCACATGCCGCAGAGCAACTAGGTCCGTGAGCCACAACTACTGAGCCTGCGCGTCTGGAGCCTGCGCTCCGCAACAAGAGAGGCCACGATATTCAGAGGCCCGCGCACCGCGATAAAGAGTGGCCCCCGCTTGCCACAACTGGAGTAAGCCCTTGCGCAGAAACGAAGACCCAACCCAGCAAAAATAAATAAATAAATTACTAAACTCCTACCCCCAACATCTTCTTTAAAACAAACAAACAAGAAGTTAAATCCACAATTAAAAACTTTCCCCAAAGAAGCCCAGATGGCTTTCACCCGTGAATTCTATCAAACCTTCAGGTAACAAATAGTAACAATCTTACCTCAACCATAAAAGAAAAATTATATAGATATATATATTTGACTTCAGCAAAATTAAAAGGTTCACTCATCAAAGGACCCAAATTAAATGAATAGCAAAGCCACAGGCTGCAGAATATTCTTAGTCATACGTATATCTGACAAAGGGTTGGTATCCTGAATGTATAAGGAACTCCTACCAAGTGATTGATAGACTTCATCTAGGCTTGGAGCCCTCCCTATGCTAAGTTTTTCAGCAGTTCCTTATAAAGTTAAACATGCTTTTATCATATGACTTGGAAATGCCATCTCTATGTATTTACCTGAGCAAAAAGAAAATACAGAGCCACGTATACAAAAAAATTTTTTTGCGCAAAAGTGTTCATAGCAGCCTTTTTAAAAAATAAAAACATGACAAATGACCATACAGGTACTAGATAAACAAAAGGTGGCCTATTCATAGAATGGGATACTACTCAGCAACAAAAAGGAATGAATTACTGACATGCGGAACAGCCAGGATGAACCACAGAACATGTCACTGAGCCTAAGAAGGCAGACACATATGAGTAGATGGTGCATGAGCCCATTTATGTGAACTCCAAAAACAGCCAAAACTAGTCTCTGACGCTAGAAAACAGTACAGTGATGGTCTATGGCAAGGCAGGGGCTCAATGGGGAGGCAGCAGACGGGAACCTTCTGAGTTGATGGAAATGTCCATTACCCCGTTTTGGCTGGTTGTTATATACAGTTGTCAAAACTCATCTCGCTGAGCACTCAAGAGCACTTCATTTCCTTTAACATAAATTAAACCTCAATAAAGAAGAACAATTTCCTTTTGTCTCATAGGGAATCTATTCCTCTTTCTTCAAAAACTTGCTCCCCCAGATTCTCTAATACAATTACATAATAAGCAAATAACAACAACAACAAATTCTATTGGTCGACTACGATATAATCAACTTCAGAGTACAGAGATGTCATACTTCTATATTTGTACACATTCTGAGGGTTTAGTAATTTTCATCTCTCCACACAGTGAGACGTACGGTGTTAATCGTCTCAAATTCATAGCCACTTTCCAAGGCTACCTTTGAGCTCACTCTGAGCTAAAGCCCAGTGGGATTTTATGTCTCTCGCTGAAATGCCACATCAAAAAGCTGAACTAGAACATAAGCAGGAGCATCAGAGGACCGGTTCTGTCTACTAACACACTGTTTAAAACCTAAGTTTGAAGTGGCCAATTTAAGCTCTGGAAGGTTGGCGCAGGTGGGGCTTTGGTTGAGGACCGCAGAAGAAGAAAGGGAAAGCATTGTGTGTACACACGAGGAAATTAGTGTGTTTCTTCTCATTTGACTCTACTGTTTCTTTTTAGTTTTCCCCCACTGAAAATATTATCACCAAACCTCAAGGAGGAGCCATCATCACATAGTTTCTCACTGGCTCTTCCCTCATTGCAAGCAAAACTAACATTGCAGTTTTCCTGTCTGTTGTTTCTTTGGTTTGCTCCCCAAATTACACCTACTATTTCAGTGACCTTGGAGGGCAGTGGTCAGTGAATCACACAAGACCCATTTGCTACCACGAGCTGGGACTCATTTCCTCACTCCTCACACAGAAACTACTTTGCTATAAGTGAGGAACTTTGATATTATCTATAGTATTTAATTCCTTTTAAAAAAATGCTAGCATGGGAATTCCCTGGTGGTCCAGGGGTTAGGACTCAGTGCTTTCACTGCGGGAGCCCGGGTTCTATCTCTGGTCAGGGAACTAAGATCCTGCAAACCTGGCAGTGTGGCAAAAAAAAAAAAAAAAAAAAATGCTGGCATGAAACATGAAATAGTGTTCTGAGTCCATTAATGCATTTCAACCTATAGTTTGAAAAATATGCTCTAAGGTTTTACTCTCCAACATGGCATCCAGTAGTCTAATATGGCTACTTAAATTTAAATTAATTAAATGAAATTATAATTTCAGTCCTATAGTTGCACTGTGGGCATTCAAGAACTCAGCAGTCACATGTGGCTGGTAGTTTCCATATTTGATAGCACAGATATAATATATTTCCCTCAATACAGAAATTCCTATCAAAGAGTGCTCCTCTAAAGCAACTATAATTATACTCACTTTTGAAGGATAAGACAGAACATGTTCCTCGTCATGGTATTTCAGGCAGAAAACAAAGTCTCTGATTACAGACTCATTCTTTACTTTGTTGCCCTTACTTAAAATACTGTGAAACACTAAACATTTTTGCTGACTTTTATGATTATCTCGGTGTTTAAAGTCTCATTATTTTTTACGTTGATGTACACATACAAATATAACTAAAGGAGCACTCTGAGAATCAGAAGCCAGATTCCATGGTCAATTAGAACTTCCTCTGTGATTCTATGGTACAGAATTCATGGGTTCAGTAAACACTGTTAATATTAAAGCAGCATTGGTTTAAATGCTCCAATGCAGTGATTCTTGAAGGATGAATGAAGCTCCAAAACTTACATTTATTAAAAAACAAAAACAAAAGGAGTGGACTAGGGAGTAATTATTAAGAGTGTAGTGGTGTCTGGCACCTGTTTTTTTTTTACAAACTCTGGATGATTCTGATTTCACCGCCACTGATAGGATATATTTGCATATCAGAGTATATTAAAGCGATTTTAAAGATAAAAGGTTTCTTGCATCTACTAATATTAGAGGAGGGTTCTTCTCCATTCTTCATGTTTCCTGAAAGGGGAGGAAACTTCTGTTGCCTCAGAGGGAGGGTAATGAATGGGAAGAACACTTCTGTTCTATTTCATTTTACTACCATTCTCATTTCTCCCTGTGAGGGGAAGAATGACTTTTCTGACTGGTGACATTGGGAGGAAAAGAAGAATCAACTTACATGTCTCAGCCCTTTCAAGATTTTCTAACACTTTGTGAAAGGCTGGTCTCTAAGGACACAGATCTTCTCTGCTGATCAGTCCCATAATCTTATCAGGGTATGTCAGGGAGCCCCTCTGTGATCAATGCTCAAGCCACATTATCAATTCAACCTTATTCACAGTAGGGATGGTATTTGCCCCTCATCCAATTGGTTCCAAACTCAGGAACTTGGCTCTCTCCAGCCCTAACTAACACGATGGCCAGGAATCAAACCCAGATCAGCTGCTTGGATGGCAGCCTGCTCAGCTCTATAGCTAGTTTCTTTGACATCTACCTGCCCTGGTGCACACACACACATCACCACCACTTTGACACATAAATGCTTCCTATGCAAAAAAATGTCTCTCCCTTCCTTTCTCTTTGAACTGAAGAAGAATGCCTGAGGGGTGGGAGCTTCTTCCTCATGGTAAAGGCAGAAGTCATGCTTTGGTGTGTGGAAATTATGGGGAAGTAGTCTTTTGCTCAGTATCTGGGGACATTTTTCTGAAAGTTATTCTAGACTCCTTGGAACAGCATTCAGCATTGGTGAACATCTTTACGAGTTCATATTCTGCTTCACTTTTTAGGTTTTCCCTACGGAATGCTCATGCCTTTGGTCACAACAAGAGCTCATATGCATGGAACAGTATGATTTTATAGCTTCTCACCACACCATACGATTAAGTACTAAATACTCACTGAAATGGATCAAATGGAAATCTGACATCAAATATTATTATTATTTTATGATGAAGGCAAGATTCTAGTGCCAAGCTTATAGACTTCTAGTGCACAGCTGAAAAATGCAGAGTTTTTTAGAATGTCAAAGCCTCTTTTCTTCCACTCGTCTTCCTGGAGTAATATTCCTTGTGTCTGAGACCTCAAACAGACTTTCAGTTAAAAACCCAAATTCAGGACCTTTAATATGAGGTTAACATTGAATAATTGTTAAAACCTCGTGTGTTAAACTTATTCCTGAGAATGAAAGTGTATCTTCAAATGTCAATTAATTCAACTTCACAGGAATCCTGAAAGGAAATACAGCCAGTACATAAAGAATTGTCTCTCCCGACCCCTTAACCCCCCTTCCAAGGGTTTTCCTATGGGAAATACCAAATTCATTTTATAATGGCTCATCACTCATTGTCAGTTCTTCTGATAGGGCTGTTTTGGCATTAAATTCACGTTGTGTACATCTTTAACAGCAGCACAAAGTGAGAGAATCCAGATGCTTTACATGACAGCACTAATAAGACTATGCCCAGAAGGTAAACAAGAGCGCTTCACATTTCTGTGCCCTCTACAAATGGTTATCAGATGAGAGCCAAAGTCCTTGCATCAGCCCTTGCGTTCTTTTCCCTTTCCGCTGGAAAAGTCATAGTCTAGAGCAGCAGAAAGTTTTACAAAGCTTATCTGATTTCTGGTTCAGAGACCCATTAAAAAAAATAAAAAAGAGGACATCAATCAATCTACTTTGAATAAGGTCAATACAGAAGCTGACAAGGAGACGTTGGGTGTAGAGATTAGACTTGAAAATTAAATCAGAAGCCTCTGTTAGGGAATCATAACATGTACACATGTACATTTAGAATATGTACACAGTTTAAGCATAGTTGTCCCATAGTTGCATGTCTTATTTACATGGTATAAATACGTGTTACAACTATATCCTGCATGTCCATTATATTCAGAGGTATAATATATGCAGCAATTGGGAGCCCAATTTTTTAAAAATGTCAGAAGTAAGCTTGAAATTTCAAAATTTTTTTCCATTTTTCAAGACCAATGCATTCAACAGCACCCTTTCCATCACCTCCTCCCCATAACAATGTCATAAGTAATATCCAATTTGAAGCAATTTTATAAGGATTATATTGAGGCAAAGATGTAAAACACACAGCAAAGTTCGATTAGCATCGAACACATAGTAGCCATGCATTAATTGTACATTTTTTTAAAACATGAAGAGGTAGCCAAGGCCAAAAAGAAATCTATATTAGATCACTTGGATACAGAGGAGTATTTTCCATTAAAAATATCTCTGTACTTGGGCTTCAGAAAAATAATCTCTTAAAATTTTTGTACTCTATAAACCCAAAGTTTTCTGTAGTTTTTGATTTATAATAATAATTTTCTCTGTTACTATATAATGCCTTACTGTACTAATGACCTCATAATCCAACAATATTATAGCAATTACTTTTTAAAATCTCCAATTGAAAAATTGTGAACTTGAACTTTAGGAATGGTTCAAATTTGATAAATGTTGGTGGGAACAGTTTTTAGTCATCTCTAATATAGATCTGAGACATTTTGTTCTAAAACCTATTTGAATTCCATATTAAAAGTAATTTCTTTTCTTTTCCCCTAACATTACAGATGTAAAAAATTTACAAGGGAGCTGAAAATTGCCTCTTACACTTGAAAAATCAATAAAACTCATGAATATCAAATAAAGTCATAGCCCAAAGGATATCTAATGAATACTGGTTAGGGCATTCTGTTTTGGGACCTGAAAATTAGACTCCGACCACTGAAATAAATCAATAGTAATCAAACTATGATTTGGCAATGACTCCAAACAGTGCAGCTCTAAGGGAAACCATGGAGAATACAAAGATTCTATTTAATATCTTAATGATCTGTGCTCTTCTCCAATTCAGAGGACCTAGTTCAAGTTCCTCATGTGTTTATACTTTACCCTTTAGCTACCAAATCTCCTCTTGGTAAAGGATCGATAATAAATTCCTATTTATTAAGATGCACATTTCAGTTTAGAAGCATATCTGGTAGTGGTTAATTGCTCTGGATTTGAAAAGATTTCAAAGCCCAGAGTTTCCACTTATTAGCTGTGTCTGTGTCACATAACGTCTTCAGATTATTGAAAGGACTCACAAAACTTCTCAAACGTATACTCAGTGCAAGGCTGTAATAATATCAAAGGATGTGACAAAAAAAAAACAGTGCTCCACTTTATTTTTCTTTAGTTAATTAATTTATTTTTGGCTGCATTGGGTCTTTGTTGCCGCACGCCGGCTTTCTCTGGCTGAGGCGAGCAGGGGCTACTCTTCCTTGTGGTGCACCGGTTTCCCATTGTGGTGGCTTCCCTTTGTTGTGAAGCGTGGGCTCTAGGCACGCGGGCTTCAGTAGCTGTGGCACGGGACCCCCGGGCCGGTCCTCAGCCTGTTAGGAGCCGGACCACACAGCAGCAGGTGAGTGGTGGGCGAGCAAGCGAAGCTTTATCTGTATTTACAGTCGCTCCCCATCGCTCGCATTACCGCCTGAGCTCCACCTCCCGTCAGCATTATGGTGAGTTGTATAATTATTTCATTATATATTACAATGTAATAATAATAGAAATAAAGTGCACAATAAATGTAATGCACTCGAATCATCCCAAAACCATTCCCCCCTACGCCCCATCTGCGGAAAAATTGTCTTCCATGAAACCGGTCCCTGGTGCCAAAAAGTTGGGGACCACTGCCTTATACTGTCTGATTCTAAAGGGATTATGGATTCATTTTGCATATTTCCTTCAGATTCTCTCAATTCATTGAGGTTAGGGTAAGTTGAATTGTTGCGCGGTCCCCTTAATGCCTGAAGAGTTCACCTAGTCTTCAATAGTGGTCTAGCAACACCTTAGTAGGCACCTGTCTATATTATCTTATCATGACATCTTTCTTAACTATCAAAAGGCTGCCCCTCAATTTACCATGCCTAACATATTATTTCTTGTCTAAAAATGTGTTATTCCCTCTGTTTTGAATAACTTGTCATTGGCACATTGGTCAACCCCATTTTAGCAACTGAACTAACAAGACTATGACAGCTTCCTTCCCGTAATCTTTCCCTCTAATAGCAAGGCCACATCTGGAGCCCACACCACACCAGAGGAGTTCCTTTTCTTGCAACATCATTATAAATTGAGTCAAGGCATAAAATTATGTGAAGTTTTATTATCATATAGCCAATCCAATATGTGGCTTATATTCTTAACATAATAGAATCCTCATTGGGGTACTCTATTTTGTAATCAAAGTGAAGGAGGAGAAGGGAAATTTACTTTCCTACTAAAGGTTGCTTGAATTTTTTACTTAATTCTGATTAAACAAATTAGAAATAGGAGCAGTGGAATTTGCATCCATTTCCATAATGGTAAATGTAGACACCAACCAAGAGTCTTATAAAATCCATTTTTATATTTCCTTCAGGTTTCTTGAATTTATCAAAGCTAGGGTAATTTGGAACCAAAGATTCCCCTCCTAGCCATCATCCTCAGAGATAATAAAATAGTAAACATTATACATAAAAACTTATGTTACCAAGGTTTTTGGAGGTGCTGGCAATATCTGTTCATAAAATCAGTCAATTTTTTTGTTTTAATTTTTATTGGAGTATAGTTGATTTACAATGTTGTGTTAGTTTCCAGTGTACAGCAAAATGATTCATATATATATATATATATATATATATATAAACTTTATCATACTCTTTTCCGTTATGTTTATTGCAAGATATTGAATATAGTTCTCTGTGCTATATAGTAGGACCTTGTTATTTATTTTATATATAGTAGTTTGTATTTGCTAATCTCAAACTTCTAACTTATCTCTCACCCACCCCCTTTCCCCTTTGGTAAACATAAGTTTGTTTTCTATGTCTGTGGGTCTGTTTCTGTTTTGTAAATAAGTTCATTTGTATCATATTTTATATTCCACATATAAATGATACCATATGGTATTTGTCTTTCTCTGTCTGATTTACTTCACTTAGTATGATAATCTCTAGTTCCGTCCAGAAAATTCATCAATTTCTCGATAGAATATCTTGCAGTTTCAGTAGTTTCCTGCTTAGGATTTTCCAAATTTATAGCTGTTTAGCAATAAGGGGTTAATTAAGAGTCACAACTATGGCCCACTCACATTTTTCAATCTTTCATTGGGACCATTTCCCCATTCCTAACCCAAGCAACAAACATCTACTGCTTGATTATGCACTTTCGATGTCCCTGGAACTGATTCTATATTTTTAAATCAGTTCTGATCAGTCCTCAGTTTATATCTTGTTCCTTATCCATTTAGCTACCCCTCTCCAATCATATTTCTTCTAAATTCCATTGAGAAGCCTTTCTAATTAATTATCTCAATCCCTGAATGACCTCAAAGTAGGACTGGCTCAGCAGTCAGCTTTGTACCGAAGGTTCTCTATCCTTCTTTCCTTATCATCCTTCCTCCAGAAAAAAAGCTTTAGTTACTTCACTTGAATCTGGGACCATTTCAATAATCCTGCTGACTATGTCAGCTATACCAATTATGCTTTTTTGGATTACTGTAAAGACTCACAAAACTCCACAAAGTATAAGCACATATGGCTTTAGTAGAGGTAAAGGATCTGATAAGTAGGAGAGAGAAATCACAGTCAGTCCTCTGGGAAGTCCAAGGCACCTTGGCGCAGCTTCCAAATTTCTTTCTTAGTCACGTGAAGTATGCTTTGTCTCAGGATGGTGAACTGCCAAGACACACACAAAATGCCTTGATTTCAGGAAAGTTATAGTTTTATCCGAGAAGGTTGTTGTTTGTATCCCTCTGGCCATGTAGCCAATAGCAGGCTACACGATCAGGTTTAATAACAGAAATTATGATAACATAACAGAAACCAGACACAAACAATTAATTTGAACATTTTCTATAAAGAAGGCTGACCAGCTGGTACATGATGCCTCCTTTTATGTTTCAGAATCCTAGCATGGAAATGGATTAATCACATTACATTTTATTCTGGTATGGCCAAGGATTAGCACTGTGGTTCCAGGTGTCCCCCAGAGATAAGTGCAGATAGAAATAGACTAGCTGAGATTGTGTAATTACACACTAGCTTTATAACCTATGGAAAATTGTCCAGGTTCATTGTGACTCAATTTCTTCATATTCAAAATAATAACTAAGGTAATATGATTGTGTCATGCTTAAATGCAATTAAGCATGTAAATTGCTATGCTCAGTGTCAGGCAAAGAGTAAAAAAAGAGAAAATTTAAATTAAGTGGCACTCCTATATATTGTGTATTTGCCACGATCAAAGCAATTTCTTAGGCTGGTGATGTCCCGCTGACAACTTAATTTGGCCCTGTGACTCATCCCAGCTCCTACTGGAAATTAATCTGTGGTTGAAGTCGGGGAAGAAATATACAAAAAGTCCAGAATCGTGAGATTTACCTACATTTTATCTCCAGCTCAATTCTTTCCCTTCCCTTGTTTCTCCAAATTTTGATTTTATTCTTTTGCTGAATTTAAGTCCATATGTACACAGAACTCTGCTTGCCATATATCTGGAACTCTGTGGAGAGAAGAGGTATCTGTGGATGTATGGGTAGCTCTGTTGTAAATAAGAGATTCAAATAAGAATAATACAGACTTTCTTTTATTAGGAAATAAGGGACTCTATCCAAGGCCTGTAATCAAAAGGTAATCAAATTTGATTTTTTTACAAGATACATGGGCGATGATAATTTCTAGTACTCACCCCATTCATTTGTTCATTAATCAAAATTCACGTTACGTTATATACATAGCCAAATAGGATTTGACATAAAACGACACGTTCGTCTACTTCTCCCATCTCTCAGATGAGGCTGTAGTCCTCCTTTACCCATGTGTACTTATATATAGATGTCTTGTGAATGGAGTGCCTTGCTTGACCTTGTGGGATAATGGTCTCTGGATGAAATAGGAGCAAACTGGACCGAGGTTCTTTCCATGCCAAGCCCGATGTGTGCCAAACGTAGCCAACCAAATGCACGTAAGCAATATGATAAAGTAAAAACTGTGCTGGATTTAAACATTTAGAGGAATTATTTTCAAAAAGTTTGCTGTGAACCCCTTTTCTCAAATGAAACTTTACATGGAATTGCAACACATAAATCACGTACAGATGAAATGCTTGTGTTGGTGCAAGGATTTGAGGCCTTGAGCACAGACTGCTCAAAGGTCCACTCAGGGATTTAGTTCAGAAAACCTTAAAACTGGAGCTACCTTATGAGGTCAAACCCTCATAGAAAACAAATAATAATAATAATGCCATGTTATCTTATGTCCTGCTCTAAATCACAGAGCTAGAAGGAACCTTAGCAGCCATTGTCTGGAGGTCACAAGCTCACACACCTTTATCATCATGTACATAACACGAACATGTCCCACTTCGAAGGGGCAGGATGTGGTCCTCACTGGTGAGCACATCACTTGACTGAAACCATCCCAAATCTTTTCTGTTAACATACAAACAAAACATCTGTGACTCTATTGTAGTGGCCAGTTTAAACCCTTAATTGAGTTCAATCTCTTCCCTGAGTAGACAAGGAACTATAAATCTAGAGTTATTTAAATGATATGTTTAAAATCTCTCACATCCAAAACCACTTCTGGGACTTCCCTGGCAGTCCAGTGGTTAAGACTCTGTGCTCCCAATGCAAGGGGCATAGGGTCGATCCCTGGCCGGGGAACTAAGATCCTGCATGCCACATGGCACGGCCAAAAAAACCACAAACAAACAAACTTTTAACTCCTTCATCTCCTGACTAGAGAAGGGGATCTCAAACTATTTGTGAAGAAAAACCGCCTGAAAAACTTTTTTTCTATTTTAAATCTGTTGGCAACTCAGAATTTGCAGCATGAAAAATAAAAGAATCCCTTGAAAAATGAAATAATAAAAATCATCTACAGTGTGGAAGTCCCAATTTTTAAAAAATTATTAGAATCAATGCACATAAAATTACTCTCTAAATTGCTTTTTTTTTTTTTGCGGTACGCGGGCCTCTCACCGCTGTGGCCTCTCCCATCGCGAAGCACAGGCTCCGGACGCGCAGGCCCAGCGACCATGGCTCACGGGCCCAGCCGCTCCACGGCACGCGGGATCCTCCCGGACCGGGGCACGAACCCGCGTCCCCTGCATCGGCAGGCGGACTCTCAACCACTGCGCCACCAGGGAAGGCCCAAATTGCTTTTGAAGAGTAATAAAATTACTCTTAATCGCTGTACTTATCTCCTGAGTGTCCTAGAAGTAGTGTACGGGGACTGGGACTGGCCCATGGGCCATCCTTTCAAGTAACACTGAAATAGAGGACCTGGGTTTGAACCGTAGGTTAATTTAGAATTCCTATGCAGGCATTTGCTTATGCTCATGGAGGACAGCACACAATCAACCATGTCCTTTGAACAGTGATCACTGATTTTCATTTTTATCTAGAAGTGTCTATGGTGATGCCACAGATGCATTAGAGGGGATTTTGTAAGAACGTCAGCCACAGGCTTCTGTTTTTAAAATTGTTATAAATTGGCAACAGATATAAGGTACGCTGTGATATATCCTGCCCCTTAGAAGTAATTACAGAAATCAGAGTGCAGAAATATTTAACTGAGGCTTCGTCCCCGTGTTCTCTTTTCTTCTTCTAGAAACAACTTCAGTTAGGCCAAAGGTTCTTGATTAATTATAGAGACAGAACAGAATAACTCAGAGAGAATTTCAAAAACACAAGGCAACATAATAGCAGTTATTCTTATAATTGCAAAATGTATTAGTCTTTGTTCTTACATTCAGAGTTAATTTGGGAAACTTCTTCATGGTTAACCAGCAATGAAATTATTAAAGTGAAGCAAAACATAACCCCCCATAATCCTTAAAAAGTTTCTCTTGACTTAAAATTAGTCATTTAAAATTTCAGTTTTTGTATCTTCCTGAAATGTTGACTCTTGGAGAGGCTTGGATTTTTTTAAAAATAATGAAATATTGGAAAAGAAAAAGGGATTTAAATATTTGGCAGTTGCTTTATTTCTTCTGCTTGAACGAGAACATATTAACTTGGCTTCTTCTGAAGAGATGCTGTGGGAAAATGAAGTTTCTGATGCTTAGAGGAGTGTTAAACTTCTTGCCTTTCAGAACCTGTGGTTTCTTCTATGGCACCTACACCTAGAAATGTCCTTCCTCCCAAATAAGTCATTTTCTTCCTTCTCACTAAGAAGTCAGGCCCTTAAAAAGATTGATTTTCAGGAGATCAGACTGACATTCAGATAGCATCCTTAGGAATTCCTTAATGCAGATGTAAAATATTATCTTAACATCTTAAGGAAGAGTAAGTATTTTAGAGAATAGTTCAAAGACATTGACTATAGTATGTGCTGATGTCCTACTGCAAATATTACAGTCACTCCTCTTAGAAAGCACAAATCTTGAAGCTGGATCATATTGTAACTGGCGCTGCCTGCCTTTCCGTCAGTGCCCAGCTGTTGGTGTGAAAAAACCTTGAGGCTGCAGGTTCATGTCCTCTAGGTTCTCAGTCAAACTCGTTTGGACAAAACTGCTGGTATATTCTGAAACCCACTCTTATCAGTGTATAATAATTTGAAATAAATCTTTTGCCCTAAGTGTGGTATCTGGTGTGCTATATCTCTCATAGGTTTTCTTTACCTGAATGTCTTATTATTTCAAACCCAACACACTAAACAAAACAAAACAAACAAACAAAGAAAACATTGTTCCCCTCCATACTTCCTGCATTAGGATCTCCATCAATATCCCCCCTTATGCATCTAGTGAATATCCTACACACCCAGTTACCCAAGTCTTATTAATGGCCTTTCGCCCCACAGAAATGCAACGTGACACTGACTCCTGTTAATTCTATTTCCTCATTTTTTTCCCTTATTTTTGCCATATATTCCATTTCTCCATGTCTTTACTTGCAGCCTTTCCTATTTGTGTCTTTCCTGTATTACCACGAAAACATACCTACTGGACTAATTGCCCTTACAATCAATTCTTATATCATTGACAGATCAATCTTTCATCTTTCTAAAATTTAGATTCTAGTGTGACCATATAACCTATTGCAAAACCCTTCACTGTCACCTCCCACTATTGTTAACTTCAGGGTGAAATCAAATCCCCTTAGTAGACAGTGGGAGAATTTTCTTTCTAGGAACCCTGGTTTCTGCTTCTGCCTATAGTAGAGACTCATAACCATCCTCCATTTAACTAATTCACTGCATTAACCTAATCAATATACCCATAGTCAAGGAAAAAGCTTTTGTCTTAGAGCAAAAGACTGGTGAAAGAATACATTTACGTGACTTAAGAAAAATTGAAACCTTGAATGTATGTTTCATATACTTTTCCAATTAACTATCCAATAGTCCTAACTGTCTTACATAAGAAGGCTTCTAATGTATATTTAGTTTGTCAAATTAACTCTATGCTCATCTCTTAGTACATATTGATTCCTTGGTTTAGAATATATCCCTTCCATGTGTCTGCCCTTCGCCTGTTCTCTACTCCTCATTCTTTGTAAGTGAGCTCAGTCATTCTCTTCCACCAGAGGGACCAGTCTTGTCATCAAGTTATATTGCCTCTTACTGTTTATAGAAGACAATTCTATAGATTCTTTTCTTAAAATTAATTTTTATTGCAATATAGTTGATTTACAATGTGTGTTACTTTCTGCTGTACAGCAAAGTGAATCAGTTATACATGTGCATATACACACTCTTGTTTAGATTCTATTCCCATATACATCATTACAGAGTATTGAGTAGAGTTCCCTGTGCTACACAGTAGGTTCTTATTAGTTATCTATTTTATATATAGTAATGTGTATATGTCAATCCGAATACCCCAGTTTATCCTTCCTCTTTCTTTCCCCCTTGGTAACCTTAAATTTGTCTTCTACATCTGTGACTCTGTTTCTGTTTTGTAAATAAGGTCATTTGTACCATGTTTTAGATTCTACATATAAGCAATATCATATATTTGTCTTTGCCTGACTTACTTCATTCAGTATGACAATCTCTGGGTCCATCCATATTGCTGCAAATGGCATTATTTCTTATTTGAGAAACATTTTAAGAGCGACAAGTCTTTCTAAATGTGTATACGGAGTTTCTAGATTAATCCATTCTCCCTATGAAGTCAGTAACCGAGTGTCCAGCAGAGTTTGGCAGCAGAGACAAGCCAGGCTTTAACACTCCTAAGGAGCAAAAGGATGTCCTCATCCTTAATGTGCTGATTCAGTCTTCCTCAGTGGAAACAGTTAACTTGATCCTGGGCCAGGATTGTGAATTGTGAAGCTCTTTTTCACAAAAGAACTTAATAGTCATCTATCTCAACCTACTTGTACAGTATTACCAATGATCTGCTTTTCAGGCTGTGCCAAGGTGTCCTCAGGGACAACAAATTCCTCTGTTCTAATATAATTCTTGGTTGTAACTTTTCAAGGTCCCATAAACCCTTTATTCCTTCTGGGAATTAAATATGAAACCATTACATTGAAATAATAGCTTATACTTATTTAGGTTTTACTGCTTATTGGGCACTAGTATAAGTGGTTGACATAAGTTAACTTTGTTCAAGAGCGAAACTTAACAAGATAGAAGCAAAAACAAAATAAAATAAAACTCAAACTCTAACTGTACTCTGTTTTCATTGTCTCCTTAAATCCTCTAAGTGGGTAATTTGTGACCCTTCCCTGGAAGGCATGTTGTCTAAGTCCTATGCATATTTTTTTAATCACTCTTAGGAAATGCAAATCCTGCAGTAACTTTTAGTCTCAGGAATAGTTTCAATTTAGTAATTAAAATGCTCATCCCTGTTTCATACTTGTCTTAGTCCACACGGGCTGCTATAACAAACTACCATAGTCTTGGAGGCTTATAAACAACAGAATTGTGTTTATCACAGTTCCGGAAGATGGCAAGTCGAATGTCATGGCGTCAGCAGATTCGCTGTCCAGTGACAGCCTGCTTCCTGGTTCATAGATGGCTGTCTTTGCATTGTGTTCTCACATGGCAAAAGGGGCAAGAGAGTTCTCTGCAGTCTTTTTTATAAGGACCCTAATTCTATTCATGAGGGTGCTTCTTTCATGACCTAATCACCTCTCAAAGGCTCTCACTTCTAAAATCATCTCATTGGGGATTAGATTTCAACATATAAATTTTGGGACACAAGCATCCAATCTACAGCTATAATCAAAACACCAAATTTCATTGAGAGTTAACCCTCCCCTCCGTCAGCGTTAGTATGAGAAGTCCACATTGGTA
This sequence comes from Monodon monoceros, assembly GCF_005190385.1. Classification (NCBI taxonomy): domain Eukaryota; kingdom Metazoa; phylum Chordata; class Mammalia; order Artiodactyla; family Monodontidae; genus Monodon; species Monodon monoceros. The sequence continues at coordinate 10,623,007 of NW_021703772.1, forward strand.
TAGATGTTAAGGCCAGCCTCCCCTCTCTTCCCCACCTGATATTCCCTTCTTCTCTCTCCTCCTTCTCCCCTCCACTCCAGCTTCTTAGTCATATATCTGAGACTTTCTTTCCAGCCTGCAGTATAGTAAGTCTGGCATAGAAGAAGGAATTAGGATATTTCTCACTTGTGAGGCACAACTGTGAACTGCAGTTGGTATTCTCTGAGGAGGAAGAGATTCTGGTCAGTCTCCTTTAAATGCATTTTCTGGTCATTTCTCCATCATGCACACATCTGGCCATGAGAATCATGAATCTCCATCCTCCATTTCTGCCTTGACCCTGTTGGAAGTAGCTTCCTGTTCTTTAGATTTCTTAGGGATAAGTGTTTGACAGTGCCTTCATAGAACCTTCCAAAATCCAGTAGCAGGTATCAAACATGCTGAATGGTTTCTGTGAAGTCCCTCTCATTTTTCCCACTTCATCCTAGGCTTTCCAAAGAATGCATGGTGGCCTAGCACCTTATCTCGACACTTATATATTCGCAAGGATTCATTTGACCTACCTGTGACCTAAGTCAATATAAAATTATAGTTAAGAGTCAAAGATCATATGATATCGCTTATATGTGGAATCTCAAAAAATGGTACAGATGAACATATAAACAAAACAGAAATAGAGTCACAGATGTAGAAAACAAACTTATGGTTACCAAGGGGGGAAGGCGGGGTGGGGGGATAAATTGGGAGATTGGAATTGACATATACACACTACTGTATATAAAATAGATAACTAATAAGGGCCTACTGTATAGCACAAGGAATTCTACTCAGTACTCTGTAATGACCTATATGGGAATAGAATCTAAACAAGAGTGGATGTATGTATATGCATAACTGATTCACTTTGCTGTACAGCTGAAGCTAACACAACACTGTAAATCAACTATACTCCAACAAAAGTTAATCTAATAAAAGAGAGTTCAAAGTTCACAGAGAACTGGGCTTGAGCCTTTGTTCCATAATTTATGAGCTATGTGATCTTTGGCAAGTTATTGGACCTCTCTGTCACTTTTTCTTTCCCAATGGTAAAATCAAATAATCAGTCATAGGACCTACTATTTCGTAGCATTGATGAGAAGGGTAAATTATATAATTCACGTAAAAAGCCATAGCATTCAATTTATTTTAGCTGTCAATAAAAATCACCAAGCTAATTATTACTATCGGGTGCCCAGTCTCAGGAGTGTAGGCTGCACTCCTTAGCGGTTAGCATCATGTTAAGGCAGTTATTAAGCTTTCAGTCAGCTGGCAGTGTCAGGCAACTGGCACAGTTGCTATAGTGAAATGCAGGCAATACATGCACAGATGTGAATCTGAATACCACACATCCTGTTACACCTCTCCCCCAAATATTCACATCTTCACTTTTTTTTTTCCTGACCTGAAGAGGACATACAAGATGTTTCTTTCCTTAAGTCTTTTTTCCAAAATTAGTCAAAGAGAGACAAAAGTTGGTTTACCCAAAGAGTTAAAAAAATAAATATGGGTCCTTTCTATGCTTCTCTTTTTGTTTCTAGCAGCCCAATTTAAAGGTCTGGATTTCCAGATAATACACCAAAGAAAGTGTGTATTCTTTGTGATCTATGGTAATATCTTTTTCTCAAGAAGTCTACATAGGTCTGTAAAGAGTATGTTGCTTCAAGATGAATTCCTTTGACTCATTATTTGATAATATTCAGAAATTTGGCATTGACTGTGGAGTCAAATTCTTGTTATTTTATCTAAGTAAGCCCTGAGACTTGCTTTTGTATGAAACCTGTTTTCTGTTTTCCTATGTGATTTTTAGTTCTTGGTGTTGTGGAAGAGCCAGAGAGGTCTCTGAAGCAGGTCACTTGAGATGTTATAAACTTTTTAGCACTGTGCAGTACAAGGCATTCTACTTGACATAGTTACGGAAAGAGAGTTCCTTTACATCTTTGCTCCCTGAAAGGTTTATTTTAATTAAAATACACCTTCTGAGCGTAGAAATCATGGGGGGATGTAGAGAGTCTGTCTGGCAATGTTTGGTAACTAAGACCTGTATTGGTAGCTATTATTGATTACAAGTCCACTATTTGACACTTTCCAGATTATCTCATGTAATCTTCACCACAATCCTATGAGGAAAATAGTATTATCCCTTTTCTGTAGTAGAGGAAACCAAGAAATGTCCCACAGCTAGTTTGTGGCTGAGTTAGTATCTGAAGCCTACTAGGTCTGTTTAGACTGTCTTCCAAATCTGCGACTTCCTTGTTAGTGGTGTATTTGCTTCCTGTTGCTGTTGTAACAAATGTAGCTTAAACAACAATAATTTATTGCCTTACAGTTCTGGAGGTCAGAAAACTGAAGTAGGTCTCATTCTGCTAAAAATCGGAGCCTCACATCCTCCAGAAACCCTGGGGAGAGTCTGTTCCTTCTGCTTTCTAGTTTCTGGTGACTGAGCAATCCTGGGCTTGTGGCTGCATGACTCCAATCTCTGCTTCTTTCTTCACATCACCTGTCAAATCTTCTACTGCTTTGCTCTTACAAGGACACTTGTCAATGGATTTAGAGTCCACTTGGATAATTCAGGATATGTTCATCTCAAAATCATTAATAAGCCCCATTTTTCTGGCCACATTAAAGTAATATTCACAGGTTCCATGGATTAAGATGTGGACGTATCTTTTGGGAGACACCATTCAACCTACTATCTTCAGCAATTCCATAAATGATTTACATATAGAGTGTTTTAAAATCCACCCTCCATCTCTGTCTTGCCAATGTCATTAAGCTTTGGAATTCAAAGGGCAATTTTCTGCTGACATCCCTGGAAAGCCCCATCATTTCAGTGATAAGTCCTCTGTTAATGGGGTTGACCCAAATCTTGCCCAGTGTCAAGAGACTTCAGGTGCCTCATGAATGACTGCCCATTCCTCTAAGGACTTAATGTGGCACTGCCTAAATTTCTTTCTTCTCTCTGGTGCATTCTGCTCTTTTTTGATGTAGGAGCCTGGAAGAAATGTGAAGCAGTCTCCCTCCCCTATCCCAGCAAGTTTGCCAGGTTTTGAGTTCTGAGTTTTAAATGCTTTATTTCAGGAACTTAACAAATCTTAGCGTAGAGCCAAATGTAGAAGTTGCCAGGCACTGGGACTGTGGCTTCCATCCAGTATGCTGTTTTTTAAAAAGGCGCTTGCTGTGAAAAATTGCAATGGTTTAATCCAGGGAAGAGAGAGGCTTGGGAAAGTTTTCCAAAAGGTGATGGAACTGGAGATTTTAAGGTGCAAGTGTGAGCATGTGTCTGAGTGAATGTGTGTGTACATTTCACCAGCAAGTGCCAGAGGAGGTTGGATCTGTGCCATTGCTAACATTTCAGGTTTCTAGGTCTTTACCCATAAACACTAAATCTGAATTTTGGGGAATAGGTTATAAGGCTCTGAGTATTTAGCAGTTTTACAAGATGTCACAGTAAAATTTGACACATACCACTCTGGGATGAAAAGAGCAAGGTCATGAGCTCTGAGGGAAAGTGCAAGATGTGGGAAGCAGAATAACTGATTTGTGGACACCAAATTCCCTCTTACTAGGCCATTTATTTTTGTATTGCATATATAGTTTTTGTTTTCTGAATATTATGATATTTTGACATCCTAAAAAACCTTTCTGGCTGGGGAGACACTGCCGCTCCTGGGGCTAGACAGTTCTTAGAGATAGCAAAGGGCTTAGCTGGAGCATGTCTGTTCAAAGAAAGGAATCTTAATCATCCCAGGGCCAGGTACCAGACAACTAGAGACTACACCTATAGCCCAAATCCTGCTGCAATTATTCAAACTAGCCAATTCTAAACTCTTTACCTTGGACTGCTTTGCCTTTTCCTCAGAAACCCCAGTGAGTGTCATGACCTAAGAACTACTCCCAACTCCTGTCTTCTGCCTCCTGACCACCCTGGTGCTTTCCTGTGTGTTCCCAAATGGCGGGCATGCCATGCTTCTTGACTCTAGGACCTGTAAGTATAATAAGTTTTGTTTCTTTCCTGAGCTCCTTCTGTGTCTTCTCTTGTGGCTGAACCTGACTGAGCGTCATATGAAAGAATACAAAACAATTTTCAAGGGAGCAAACTTTTTCTTCTATTTTTTCAAACTTGATTTATATTGGAAGATGATCAAATGTAGATAACAGAACTTAAATACTGAGTGGAGATTTCTGGCTCAGTGTGGCTAGTTTCTGATGTCATGAGAGTCAGAATCCTCTTGGAACTTTTCCTTCTGTGGCTTCCCTGGGCAGATACAACTACTTTTTCACTGGTCTGCAGGTTTAGTCCTCCCCACTTTCAGATCCAATTTTATGCTGCCAAAAAACAAGGAGTGCTACTGGCATACTCGGCTTTAACATTGATATCATGCCATGATGGGGGCCATAAACAAATTCACGCTCACCTGCCTCATCTTTGGCTTCCCTTAGCCTCAGATTCCTTCTTGTTCTTTGAACAGAGGTCCACTCACGGACCTGGGCTGCAGAGCCTCTTGCTGGTACATACCCGAATGTCATCATTGTACATTCATAAAGCCAACGGGCAAAATGCTAATTAAGCCACTCGGCTACTTACAAGCCATGTACCCACAGACAGATTATCCAGCCCTTCCACCTTCATATCTAAAAGGGAGATTGTATAATGTCATGGTGAAGAGTGGAAGAACTAGTGCATGTGAAGTGTTTATTATAAAGACTGGCTCACATAGGTGTTCAATAATTGTCAACTATTATTTTTGTTGTGGTCATTGTTATTCATTGGCCCGAGGTAGCCGAGGTGTAGGAGGGGAAGCTGAGTGGAACCATTTTATGATTCCAACACCCACGCTCTTCAGAGAGGAGAAATGGGGCTACTACCGCCCCCGCCCCCCACTGCAAACCAAACTCTGATTGTGGTAGTTGCCTGTCTGTGAGGCACGAACATCATGAGAACAAATGTCTATTTGGTGCGCTGATGGATTCCTAAGTGCGTAATGTGGCAGGAAGCATAGCCTGTAGATGCTGTGGATTAACAGGAATCTCACATACCTGGCTTTAAATAACTACCATCATTTTAGTTTTCCTTCTTTACTTTAGCTAACATTAAATATTTTGTCAAGTAAAATGCTAGTGGTTGTCATTTAATTCATGTCATCCATCTTCTTTACAGAAGAAAAAAAAAAAGGCAGTGCTATTAAAATGCCTTTAACTAAAAGGTTCTTCAAGTTTATGTTCCCTGAGACAGAAATGGTTGAAATCTTTCAAAGAAACACATAATGAAAGAAAAAAAAGTACACGAATGCGTTTATTACACTCCAATCCTAGGAGAACTATTGAAATCAGCTCTAAATTGAACAATGATTTTGCAGTGCTTTGAAAATTCTTCTGGGGGAAAATCTACAGAATTTTCTCTCAATAAAGAATGAGGGTGCACACTTTTTCAAAAATTCCATATTAAACAGCTTATTAATATTTCATTGTAGCAAACTTTTTCCAAAGCAATTTAATGTATTCAAGATATCTCATGACGCAGAAATGTCTTTTCCTTTAGTAAAGAAAGAAAGTTAACATCTAGCAACCAATGACTAGTGCCAAAAATTGTCAGAAGGATAGAACATTCTTTTCCTGCAAAACCATTTGGAGGAAAATGAAAACGTGCTTAATGCCTCTAGAATTTCAAATAAATGAAAGTTTATAGTTTATTACCTCCACCTAAGAAATGCATGCAATGAGATGTAGAAGGATTTGAATCACTGTCTTCTGATGTTAAAGACTTTGCTTTTCATTGGTGGATGGGGGAAAAGATGGGCAGGGCCAGATATGGACCCACCTTTCCTTCTACATTGGAGCATGGCCTCCCCTCATTACCACTGGAAAACAAGAGCCTGCCATTTTGGTAGAAACTTTGTCAAAGCTTGCCAATCCAGGATGGCTCAATAGATGAAATGTCATGTAGATCTGGCACGGGCAAAGGACACCTGTTTCTGAGCTGAGTCAATGAAACAAGTTTCCATATTTACCTTCTTTCTTAGAGGTCCTGCTCCAGCCTCAAGTCAGAAGCTGCCCCTGTGAACCTGGGTCTCAGGGGTGGGGCTTTCTTAATATCTCTATCCTGTCCCCGGACTCCCACCAAACTGCCCTTGCTGTGTGTCAGGTCTTACGCTGGAGAAATTCTCCTGACCCTTTTCGACTTTGATCATTGGTGCTGGATTCTGCATCCAAGAGAGTTTCTTGGCCTCCCTCTTGGGTCGATGGATGCCCTTAGTTTCTACCCTCTCCAAAAGTAATGCATCTTTTTCTGGGCTTGGGAGTGGAAACATTTTCTGCCCCTCTCACACTGGCTCAGGGCTTTTGTTGGTAAGAGAGAAGGGTCTGGGGAAGTAGGCAGGGCTGTGTCCTGTCCTACAGTGGCAGTTATCAGCCACCTAAGCGGAAGCAGGACTGTCTCTTTGTTATAGTTTTGTAACAGCTTTTATTAAACAGACTGCACATATTTAAAGTGTACAGTTTGGTACGTTTGACATGCGTATACCCCTGTGACACCATCATTACAATCAGGATAGCGAACATACTCACCGCCTCTAATATCCTTTTGCAATCTTTCTCTCCACCCTTCCCTGCTCTGCCCTTCTTTAGGCAACCAGAGATCTGCATTCTGTCAATATAGATTAGTTGGCATTTTCTAGCGTTTTTATATACAAAGCATCATATAATATGTACCCTTTAGGGGAGGTGAGTTTTGGCTCTTTTCACTCGGCACAATTATTTTGAGATTCATCCGTAATGTATCAATACTTCACTCATTTTTATTGCCTAGTATTATACCATTGTATGGATCTGCTGCAATCTGTACACCCATTCACCTACTGAATGGGTTGTTTCCAGTTTGGGGCCATTACAGTAAAGCTTCTGCTAGCATCCGTGTGCATGGCCACATGCTTTCTTTTCTTTTGGGTTAATGCTTAGGCATGAAATGGTTGAGTCATATGACAGGAATAGGTTAACCTTTTTAAAAAATCTCCGTCAATCAACTAGACTTCAATAAAACATACATAAATAAAATGTCAATATTCAAAAAACTTTTGAAATACACCCAAACTGGTTTCCAAAGAGGTTGTAGCAATTTACATTTCCACAGGTAGTATATAGAGTTCTGCTTCCTCCACCTCTGACCTGGGGTTAAGCAAAGATTTCTTAGGTACAATACCAAAAGTACAATTCATAAAATAAATTATTGATGAATTGAATTGCATAAAATTAAAACTTCTTCTCTTCAGAAAAACTGGTAAGAGAATGAAAAGTCTCAGACTGAAAAAATACTTGCAAAGCACATATTTGATATGATCCTATAGGCGGAATATTCTATAGATAGATATAGATAATATATGTATATGTATACATATCCTCTCAAAACTCAATAATAAGAAATAAAACAATCATTTAAAAGATTTGAATAGTTATTTCTTAAAGAAGATTTGAACAGACGCTTTGTCAAAGAAAGTACATACTTGGGAAATAAGTACGAATTATGCAAATTAAAAAACCACAACAGGATACAACCACACATCTATCAGAATGACTGAAATTAAAGGAACTGAATTGTTTCACCTGTTGTTAACTTTTCAATTGTGAGGTAATTGTAGATTAACTTAAAGTTGTAAGAACTAATGCAGAGAGATCCCTTATACCACTCACCAAGGCCGCCCGCCCCCCGCCCTGCCCTGCACCCCTCCGTAACGTCCTGCAAAACGATAGTACATTATCACAAGTAGGAAAGTGATATTGATACAATCCGTAAGCTTTATTTAGACTTCACCGGTGTTGCATGCACGCATTTGTGCATGTATTTAATTCTCTGCAGTTTTATCTCATGTTTAAGTTCATGTGTCCACCACAGTAGTCAAGAGACAGAGATCTCCATCATAAGGGTCTCTGGTGCTACGCTTTCACAGGCACAGCCGCTTCCCTCCCTGCCTCCTTCCCTCACTCTTCTGCCATTGTCATTTGTAGTGTTTTTTTTTTTTAAATTTCTTGTTATCTTCCCATCATCATACTGCGGCTGCCCAAGTCCCCTGAACTTTGTGGTTCAAATTATTGGCAGCACTAAAGGCACTAATAGAGTTGCATAGACAGCTCTTGAGAATTTTTCTGTTTGTGAAATTGGCAGTGAAAATTGAGGAATACATGGGAAGTGATATCAAATTTGACAAATTTGCTGTTAATAAGTAGATTTATTTCAAATGTATTAGTCAAAAGACTACACAAAACTAAACATCTAAAGTGGTGTCCTATTAAATGTGCTTAATTGAATGAAATATAATTATTTAACATAATTAAATTGCACACGAAACCCCGAGGAACATTACCCCTGTAGCATTTACTTCCCTAGGACATTTGTTTCACTTTCACCTCTCTGGATGAGCACTGCCTGAGTGCCCCTTTCTGTCCATCCCAGATTTCCTCTCTTCTATTGTCACATACTCTTTTCATGTCATTTTATTCCCGTATAATTGGCTGCTTCCTTTTTTGCTGTTGCCACATGCGAGCTGTGAGGTCCTTTTCTAATTAGACCTTATCTTCTTTTCTTTGCAGTCCCCCATAAAGAGGCTTTTTCTCTTCCTCCTACCTACTTTTTTTTTTTTTATGTGGTACGCGAGCCTCTCACTGTTGTGGCCTCTCCCGTTGCGGAGCACAGGCTCCGGACGCGCAGGCTCAGCGGCCATGGCTCACGGGCCCAGCCGCTCTGCAGCATGTGGGATCTTCCCGGACCAGGGCACCAACCCGTGTGCCCTGCATCGGCAGGCGGACTCTCAACCACTGCGCCACCAGGAAAGACCCCTCCTACCTACTTTTGATTTACAAACAAACAAACAAACAAAAAATTAATGCATTTTCTTGGCAGCTTCATTTATATCACTCAGGATATGCTGTCCTTAGACACTGATGCAAATAGTTCTTTTTATCCCTTGATTTCCGAAGCTTATGTCTCATAAATCCCAACTGGAGGTTTAAGTTCCAAAAACTAGTTCACACCATATTACCGACAATGTACTCCACTTTGGAGCACTCTCTCACCCACACTTGCAACTTGAATGCACAGGTATCTGTTTCCTAAGAAATAAAAATATCACTCAGTGATGTGCTTTCCACTTGGCTTAGAATCAAAAGTACCTCACCACCAATTTTCACACATCTCTTCAAATATTTTCTCAGTCCCTTTCTTTTTCTCTCCTTCTTCTGGGAGCCCTATAATTCGAATGTTGGTGTGTTTAATGTTGTCCCAGACATCTCTGAGACTGTCCTTAATTCTTTTCATTCTTTCTTTACTCTGCTCTGCAGTAATTATTTCCACAATTTAATTTCCAGGTCACTTATCTGTTTTTCTGCCTCAGTTTGATTCCTTCTTGAGAATTTTTAATTTCATTTATTGTGTTGTTCATCATTGTGTGTTTGCTCTTTCGTTCTTCTAGGTCCTTGTTAAATGTTTCTTATATTTTCTCCACTCTCTTTCCAAGATTTTGGATCATCTTTACTATCATTACTCTGAATTCTTTTTCAGGTAGGCTGCCTATTTCCTCCTCATTTGTTTCATCTGGTGGATGTTTACCTTGGTCCTTCATTTGCTGTGTGTTTCTCTATCTTCTCATTTTGCTTAACTTACTGTGTTTGGGGTCTCCTTTTCAAAGCTGCAGGTTCATAGTTCCCTTTGTTTTTGGTGTCTGCCCCCAGTGGGTAAGGATGGTTCAGTGCGTTGTGTTAGCTTCCTGGTTGAAGGGACTGGTGCCTGCTTCTGGTTGATGAGGCTGGATCTTGTCTTTCTGGTGGGCAGGACCACATCTGTTGTTGTGTTTTGGGGTGTCTGTAAACTTAGTATGTTTTTAGGCAGCCTCTCTGCTAATGGGTGGGGCTGTGTTCCTGTCTTTCTCGTTGTTTGCCATGGGTTGTCCAGCACTGGAGCTTGCTGGTCGTTGAGTGGAGCTATGTCTTAGTGTTGAGATGGAGATCTCTGGGAGAACTCTTGCCAATTGATATTACATGGGGCTTGGAGGTCTCTGATGGTCCAACGTCCTGAACTCGTCTCTCTCACCTCAGAGGCTCAGGCCTGACAACCAGCTGGAGCACAAAGGCCCTGTCAGCTACTTGGCAGTGAATGTGGCGGTCTCCATTCTGAAGTCAGATTATGAGGGTCTACAATAGCCGTTCAGCTAGATCAGGCAGACTTTGGGAGCACTTTGTCTACAAGGCTGTCTCCAGCAGCTGGGAACTGAGAGTACATCTCCGCATGTGCTGCCACAATCTTCAACGTTTATATAGACGTCTTCACTGGGTTCAGTCACGGATTCGGTACAGATGGTTTCAAGAACACCTTAGTCTCTCAAAGTGGTGTGCTTGAAACAGCTCCTAAGCCTGAGGGTCTATAAGCTGCAGGAAGACGAGACCACCCAGGGCAGCCTGAAAGTCGTGATTCTTGCCATGAATCCTGCTGCTGCCATCGTGGAATCTGGCTTCCCCCGCCGCTCTGCAGTGAGTTTTCAGTGAAGCTTTCTCCCTGTGCTGATGAGATCCATGCTACCTGAGCTGCCCGAGCCATAGAGCGCTTAAATTTTGGGGCTGGGGTACAAACCCAACAAATCTGGCTCCAAGGTCTTTGTTACCTCACCCTAAACACCTCACCCCCGCTAGCCACCTCCTGAAACCCCAGCAATTGTCTCTTTAAAAGAACTCTAGGATTCTTATTATGTGTGGAACTTCCATGAACACAGGAAAAAAAAAAGCCCAAAGATGGGTCTGGTTTATCATCGTAATACCAAAGATCACTTGTGCTCTCTGCTCTTGAGTTAAGGATCAGCCAAATTGCAGATAACACATTAGCAAAATTTAAGGAAACATGCATGGACAAATGCTCTAAGAAAAGGAAATGCAGGTCATTATTACATAGCCCTATTAGTAGGTAAAGACAAATTGAATGGTAGCAGTACTTAACAGAACCAAACTCCTGCAGAACGAGGAGCTAATGCTGGGCCCCATTCCCTGGGTACTGTTCCCTCCTACACATACTTAACTCCAATTTATTCCCCTTTTAAGGAGAATTGTAGACTTACACTAGAACACCTATGATAAATTCTAAGACTCCTCTAAAACACATTCTCCAACTTATGGGAATCACTGAAATTTTAATTTTAAAAGCCAGATAGTATTTCATTTTTGCATTGTGTATGATTCCACAACACCCCCGTTTCACATGGTGCCATTTATAAAAGGCAATTACAATACAGTCCTGAGGCTATGATAATTTGAACCCTTATTATGTCAGAAGATTTCATATTAATATTGTTTTGGAGCAGTGGAGATCTTTTAAAAAAATACTGCATTCTGCCTTGCCTTCTTACATTTACGTCATGCACTGCAGTTATGGATATAACTGTTGTCAGCCACTGACAAAAAGCACAGAGACCAGATTTATTGCTCTTGGCTGTTAGTGAATTTTCTGGTTTTGTTTGTCTGCAAGTTCCCTTATTTGTCCTCATTTTTTAAAAGAAATATTTTTACTAGATAAAAATTATAGGCCATGGAATTTTTTCCCATCACTTTAAAGATGTTATTCCATAGTAGCCCCTAAGTCAGCTGACAGTTCCACTGCCATTCCTTGGAAAGTAATGCATGTTTTTCCTATAGTGACTTTTAAAATTTTGTTTTTATCTTTGATTTTCTGCAATTTCACTAAAATGAGGGTGTATTTTTCTTTTTCCTGCTTAAAGTTTGCCAGGTTCTTTGCACTGTGAATTTTTCACTTTCAATAGATCTGAAAAGTTCTCATCCATTATCTATTTTATTATTGGCCCTGCCTCTTTCTTTTTCCCCTTTCTTTATGGATTTCTTATTAAAAATATTAAAACATTTATATCTATCCTTTATGTCTTTCAACTTCAACTTCACTTTGTATTTTCTCTCATTTTGATTCTTTATGCTGTACTCTGTATAATTTCCAGTTCATTAACTTTTTTTGTCAGCTGTGTCCAATTTTCTATTAACTGCATGCATGGAGAGGTTTTTTTGAATATTCATTATGAAAATGTTCATACATATACAAAAGCATAAGAATCACAAAATAAATCGGATATGCCTATTTTTCAATAATTGTCAATACATGGACAATGTTATAGATTTTTTTTTTTTTTTTTTTTGCGGTACACGGGCCTCTCACTGTTGTGGCCTCTCCCGTTGCGGAGCACAGGTTCCAGACGCACAGGCTCAGTGGCCATGGCTCACGGACCTAGCCGCTCCACGGCATGTGGGATCTTTCCAGACCGGGGCACGAACCCGTGTCCCCTGTATTGACAGGCGGACTCTCAACCACTGCACCACCAGGGAAGTCCGGACAATGCTATTTTAAGTGTTTTCTCCATCCCCTTTATTATGCAGTTACTTTTAAATTTCAGCTATTTTTTTATTCACAGACAGTGTATTCCCTTCTTTTTCAAATTTACCCTGTCATCTTTTATAACTTTATGTTTTCTACTAATATTTTCAAGTCATATTCTCTCTTTACTAGGTTGCTTCCTTGTTCTCTCAATGATAAGGTATCATGGTAATTTCTTACTACCTATCTGATATTTTTAAGATTAAAAAAATACGTTATATTCTTTATATTTAGTACTTTTCAACAGGAGGTTTGGTCCAGACTGCCTAATTCACCACAGCTGAATTCAGAAGAGGGAGAGATTATTTTTAGTCATTTACACAGAGGTTAACAAATTCTAACCCAAAAGAGCCTCAAGATATTTTTTTTATTTTCTTTCATGTCTCACCCACTTTCACCCTTGAAAATAGAATGTGTAAGGACTTTATGTTTAAAATACTGTGAGATAACATATTCCAAGGGACTGCATTGTTCAGTGTTATTTGGAATTTTTTTATAGAGAGGTAAAAAGAAAAAGCCAGGTTTTTAGTATAACATTTTCTTAGATTTGGGTTATTTCCTGGTAATAAGCAGCTCAGTATCTAGAATGTTATGAAGTATATGTATTTAGCAGAGTAGTTTTGCTATATTTAGTAGTTATTGCTGTTTTTATTTTAAAATTCCCTGAAACTAACACAACATTGTAAATCAACTATACTCTAATAAAAATTAATTTAAAAAATTAAATAATCAAATCATTGAACCTGTATTTGTCAGTAAGCATAGTACATTGTAAATTGTTTGACATTTTTACAATGTCAAACATAAAAATGTTTGACATTTTTTAAACAATACTTTCAGTATCAAATCTCTTAGTTTCAAGTTATAATTATATTAAAAATATGTAATTGATTTTTCTAGAAAGTGTAAGCACATAAAGGAGAGTGTTAACATTTGTTTAGTGCCTAATACATTCAATAGCTTTTACGTCCTGATCTGACTCTGATGAATTGCCTGAAGTGTTCTCTTTAAAATAAAATAGTCATAGGAAAATAATTCCGTGATCTATTAGCAAACAACTTACAACTATGGGAGACAGGAAATAACCCTTATGCATCATTTTTGCCACTCCTAGCCTACTACATGCCATAAAGACTGTCAGGTACTTAACATGTTAGTCCTTGTATCATGTCAACAGGTGAATATCTCCCTTGCCAACCCTTGCTCCCACAAGTTGCTTTCACCTATGTCACACAACTTGTAAGTGATAATGTGGAATTTTATCCTTTTACACCAAAGGGTGTCTCAGTTAGGGCTTGCATTCAGCTGCAAGGGAGAATCCAATTAATTTATGACTTAAAGGAATTAGGAGCATTCTTTTTTCTAGTATAACAATAAATCCAGTGGCAGAGGCTGTTAGTATGGGTTTGAGGCTGAGATCTCTTTGATTCTTTACACTTTTCCTCATAGTTGCATGGTAACTATTGCAATTCCCATCATCACATCTGCATTATAGACAGGAGAGAAAACAGTACTTCCACACTAATCCTTGTGCCTCATTCATTTCACAGAAGAAAATCATGTGGCCATACCTAGCTGAAAAACACTCTAGGAAGAGAATTTTCTAGGTTACCAGTCTCAAGAGTTGAGAAAGCCAATCTAGAAGGGAATTCAGGTGGGTGCTTGAGTGAGCCAACCTACATTTTTATGTCATGAGGCATACATTTTTCCATTAAAACAAGCTACCTTACTTAGGCATAATGCTAAAGATCTTAATTTAAGGCAAAAAATTTTCTCCAATGAAAATCAATAACAATAGAATTTTATTTATTTTTTCTTCCAGTTTTATTGAGATATAATTGACATACAGCACTGTACAGTTTTACGGTGTACAGCATAATGATTTGACTGACACATGACGTAGAATGATTAACACAATAAGTTTAACAATGTGAATGTTTCTACCTTCTGGAACTGACTCCTTTGTCTATTGTTCTTTACAGCTCTTGGCTCTACCTTCTCCATACTTAACCCTCTGATGGCCATGTTTGAAAAGTTTAACACACTTCTCAAAAATCTGGATTATTATAAAATATAGAGAAAAGTTATTAGAAGTATATAAAAGAAACATAATTTTAAATGTCAGTTGTGTTTAATGACTCTTAATTGCCTAGACATATACAATTTAATTTAAGTTTCAGAAGTGACTTTAGGTTTTGGTTAAAATAGGTGTCTAGTTTCTTGTGCAGTATTTTATGAAGCAGAGAGGATGTTCATATCTTAGCAGTTTTCCTGCCATGTGGATACACTACCTTTTTATAATAATTGGGGTAATCATAGTTCACGAAGTGGTAAACTTCATGGATAATTTCCAGCCAACTCAGCTTAACTTAGAAAACATTTGTTGATCCCCTCTTAAGGGTTGATCACTTTTCAGGCTCAGTGGCAATTAGCATGCTCATAAAGGATACGGAAAGCAGCAATTCATGAAAGATTTCTTGGAAGAGCAAATGTCTAATCTGAATCTTAAAGGATGTGAAGGAAGAAGGAGCAGCATGATTGAAGATATGAAACTTTGTTTAAATGATAAACAGAGGGAACTGATATACCCCACTCAGTTAATGTCTTCCAGAAACACCCTCACAGAAACACCCAGTGATAATGTCTCACCAGATGTCTAAGCATCTTGTGAGCAAATCAAGATGACACATAAAATTAACCATCATAGCAGTTAACTTTATAATATGGAAGAATGATCTGCGATGTACGCATAATGGGAGAAAGCACATCATAGGGGTCAGGTGCTATTACAGAAGCTGCACTGAATGTGCTAAACCAGCAACTAATATAGGGATGTTGTCCTACATTAACCACAGCACATAGGTCCAGGAAATAAAAGTTAGAAATAGGAATGGCATCTTTCATGTCTATTCTGTAGTTGTTTGCCAGGGCTGCCATAACAAAGTACCACATGCTGGGTGGCTTAAACAATAGAAATTTATTGCCTCAAAGTTTTGGAAGTTAGATATCCAAGACCCAGGTGTCTTCAGGGCTGGTTCCTTCTGAGGGCTCTGAGGGGGAATGACTTTTTACCTGGCTTCTGGTGCTGTGTGTGTCTGTGTGTTTCTGTGTTCAAATTTTGCCCTTTTATGAGGACATCAGTCATATTGAATTAGGGTCATTATGTGTAAAGATACACAAAATACCTGCATTGGATACTCCTAATCAACCACTTATAAGAAGAAAGAAGCTAAGTGACTCTGTGTATGGTACTTTAAAGTATTATTGTAAGACTAAAGAACATCATGATGTTGGTTGGTTGCTCCTAATGTCCCTGAACAAAGTGGTGAAAGATAAGGATGGGCTCAGGAATTTGAATTTCCAGGACAAGTGCTACCTACATGACCCCAGAGCTTCTAGGTGTTCCTGGAGGACAGTCTTATCTCCTGAAGCCCTCGGACTAAAATTGCTGAATATCAAACACAGAACCTCATGTGCAATTGGATGAATTACAATGTAAATTGAACTCCCAGCCTCACAGGATATCTACTTTTAAAGTGAGGTCATTGACTGGAAAAGAATAAGATGCTATAAGTTGGGAGGGGATACGTGGGAAGACTCTGATATAGCTAGGGACATTGAGCCCCTAAACTCGTAAGACTTCTTTGCCAGTGACAAAGTCTTCCCTACACCCAGGAGAATTGGTTCCCCATCCCCAGCAAAAGTGTCTTCCCCACCCACAGTAGTATCCCCCTTCCCACCTATCTGAAGAGATTAACCCTGCATTGCCTGAGTAAACCATAATGACCTCCCCTGAGGCAGTTGCCAGGTAAGAGGGTGCTGAGTCTCCTCAGGACCCACTGCCACCATCCTTCTCTGCTTCTAGGCCTATACTTTGACACAAGTCTAGCAGACTCCTAAAGGTGAGTTACAAAGTATGCTACACTTCAAAAGAAGAGTATTCCGGGCTTCCCTGGCAGCGCAGTGGTTGAGAGTCTGCCTGCCGATGCAAGGGACACAGGTTCGTGCCCCGGTCTGAGAGGATCCCACATGCTGTGGAGCGGCTGGGCCCGTGAGCCATGGCCACTGAGCCTGCGCGTCCGGAGCCTGTGCTCCGCAACGGGAGAGGCCACAACAGTGAGAGGCCCGCATAACGCAAAAAGAAAAAAAAAAGAAAAGTATTCTAACTTATACAAGCATAAGTCAGGGAAACATGTGTGGTAATGGATATTTAGGCTGTGAGATTTAAACCAACAAGGACCCTGTTGGGCTCCTGGAGGTGGAGACCTTTCTGTCCCCTGTTTCTTCTTTGTAGGGAATAGACTCCAGCCTCTATGATCTTCCCTGAGTTCCAAAGAGCAAATTGCTAATCAAGGAAGGAGCAGCCAAGACACAATAGTGCAGCCCTCGAGCAGGGTCCTGGCTCCACCGCAAGGGATACACATAATATCTTTGAGCTCTTTACAGAACTAAAATCCCCAACAAATAAAAGATGTTAGCATTCTTCATTCCAGATTAAAGGAACCAGAGAAGCTCTTCAAGAGGCCACCTGAGACCAGATTAAAGGAGTGCAGGAACTGCACACACCCTAATCCTTATCGGCAACCCCACTGCCCTTGAACCATTGCTATAAAACTCATCACCAAATCCTCTCAGGTTGGGACACACAGTTTTTCAGGGCACGGGTTCACTGTGTCCCCCTTAGTCTGGCAAAGCAATAAAGCTATTATTTTCTGCTTCACCCAAAACTCGTCTCTATGATTCAATTCATCACCAGGGCACAGAGGCTGAGTTTTTGGCATCAGGGTGATGGTAGAAAAAAACATAATGTTGAATTGGTCAGAATTTATTGATATGGGCTCACTAAGCAGAGAGTCTACATTTAATGTTGCAGCTGGGTGAGTTGGAAGGGGCTCTAATTGTTTGGTTGCTTGGCTAAAAATTGACTTAAAAATTGGTCCATTGTGAGCAAATTGGAAATGCCTGACCTCCCTTGGTTTAGTGTCGAGGAAGGGTTTCAAAGGCTTAGGGAGATTGGAGTGTTAGAGTAGATTTTTCCATTTGAGACCTAACCACTCATATGGGAAAGTCCAGAAAATATATCTTTCACCAATGCTTTGAGAAATAAATTTGTGAGGGGAACCCCAGCATTCTTGAAGAGGCCTATGATTGCTCTTCTCTGTAGACCAGACCTTACTGAAGGAATTCCAGACACTCAATTGGAAGATCTAAATGTGATGGGAGTAATTGATCCCTAGGATGGCAGGCAGCACTCAACAGCCAAAAGCAGAATGGATGTAGTTACCTTAAAGGGCAACAGAGTTAAAGCAGAAATTACAATAGTCTGACTCACACAGACCTACTGTGTTAGCCAGTTAATCATGGTGTTCCTAAATGTGAAATAGATAGGAAACCTCCTAAATTCTTACTTGATCTGTATTTTTAAAGAGTTCTAGATCAAGTGAATAAAAGTCTAACTCAAATTATAAAAACAGAGAGTCCTGACCCCTCAGTCAATTCCCAGATGTGAGTCAATATAGATCCAAAACCCCTTCAATGAAGGGAAGACCAGATCCCCTCCAGAAAGGACCCAATACACTATTGAAAATGCATACTGTTGATCTCTCTTCCAGCCTTTCTACAGGAGGAAACTATAGTCTTTTCCCAGAGTAACCGTGTACTGGAGAAAAGGAAATAATCAGATCTTTCAGAGACTACTGGACACAGTTCCTTAACTGAAACTGATTCCAGGACCCCAAAACGTCACTGTGACGCACAAGTCAGTGTAGGGGCTTATGGAGGTCAGGTGATCAATGGAGGTTTCATTCAGGTCCATCTCCTGGGGTGTCCAGTGGGTCCCCAAACCCATCTGTGGTTATTTCTCCAGTTCCAGAATGCAGAATTGGAATAGGCAGCCTACAGAATCCTCCACACTAGTTCCCTGGTCTGTGGAGTGAGGGCTATTTCCGTGAGAAAGATCAAATACAAGCCATCAGAATTGCCTCTACCTAGAAAAAGAGTAAATCAAAAGCAACCCTGTATCCCCGTAGGGATACAGATGGCAGAGTTTAGTGTTATCATCAAGAACCCAAATTTTACTTTTTAAAAATGTCTTTAAATTATACTTTTGTAACAGTAAGTATTTATTACTGAGAAGTCTTAATGAATACATTTTTGTGGGGAAAAACATCTTTACTGATAAATAGGTTACAGTGAAATAAATAGAGTGATAATTTTTAGGGGAATAAAAGTAGAATCTCAGTCTCTCTCCAACCCGCCTCTAGCTCTCTGCTCCTGCCTTCCTACTGGCCACTTTGGATGATGAGGACTTAGTGGGAATGCCAGGCTTTCTTGAGCCTTTAGGGGCCTCTGCCTTCCTGGCCAGTGGTACAGGATCCATCTTGGACCCACTGCCCTTGGGAGGAACAGGGGACTTGGCTTTAGGCCCCTCTCTGGCCCCCTGGGCAGCAGCCTCTTTAGGGACCTTGTTCCCCATCTTCTTTTTGGCTGGGGAAGCACAAAAGACAAAAAACTCCAGGGTCTTTTTAAAAATTATTAAATAAAATGGACCCCAAGTCACTCCATCATAAATGTTTCTAAATCTGTCACGTATTGTGATTATCTCAACACATCCTGGTAATAACAGTTTGCAGACAGGCGCTTAGCACAGACAGGCACTTGGCAGGACACTTTGATGTCACTGCTGCAGGCCACTACCTGCCTTTCGCATTGGCAAATACCTAGAGGAGAGGCCAATGGGGATTCAGGGCTCACCTGCATGCATTTTCCTCACTCTGGTCCTGTGCCCCAAGTGCTGACGACACTCCTTGCTCTCCAATCTTTCCCAGCAGCAGGTTTCTGTTTCTGCTTTTGTTTTTCAATGCAGCTTTTAATTTTTCCAGGGGTAGTATGAGTTGAATACCACCTATGCCATTTTAATTCAAGGGAAAAGCCCTATTAAGTTGTTTTTATGGGGTTTTTTGTTTGTCTGTTTGTTTTGTTTTGTTTTTTCGGTACGTGGGCCTCTCACTGTTGTGGCCTCTCCCGTTGCGGAGCACAGGCTCCGGACGTGCAGGCTCAGCGGCCACGGCTCACAGGCCCAGCCACTCCACGGCATGTGGGATCTTCCCGGACCGGGGCACGAACCCGTGTCCCCTGCATCGGCAGGCGGACTCTCAACCACTGCGCCACCAGGGAAGCCCTATTAAGTTGTTTTTAATATTTGTTTTTCTATTTCCCTTCACTCACTGCACCTTCTTGAGGACAGTAATCAAGCTTGCTTTACTTTAAGGTCAATAAATGACTACCTGCAGCTTGATTTTGTGAATAAACGTTTATTGGAATACAGTCACTCATACCTTGACTGTGATTTATGACTGATTTCATTCTACAATGGCAGAGGCTGTATGGCCTGCATTGCCTAAAATATTTACAACTGCCTCTCGACCAAGAACCTTTGCAGACCTCTGTTCTATTTCATCCATATTTTCCTGTAACTCCTGGAATTTTCAGACGTTCTTGCAGTCATGAATCAAACATTTATTAAAAGCTGCCTAGGTACTAGGTACTGAGCAATATTCCCAAGATACAAAGATAAAAGATACAATCTTTTTTATATGTAGTATGTAACGCACTATGCACAATAATTTCTGTTGACTGAGTGTTAAAAGACAGTTCTGAGTGTAGCATTTATTATTTGGGTTGGAAGTGTCATTAATCTATTATCTGAGGTCTTGGTGTTATTATTATGATTTTATTTCTGATATTCTCAGACAGAGAGTAGGTCTAGAACATTCAGTGTGCTCATATGGTCATTCCAAGTCATGTCCACCACTTCCCCTTATCATCATAATGAGCCTTTATTTAAATATATATTTATATGTTTTCACTGAAACAAATACAAATATTTCAAAGGCTGCACATTTTTTTGTTAAATATCATAAAAATATATAAATGCTTTCGTATCTGTCTGATTGGCGTTAACAGAATCCATTTTTTTCTTCCAACGTTTGGATTTGAGTTTCTCATCTTACTAATAAACATTCAAATAGCCACTGTGATGAGGTAGAACCTTTCCCTGCTAAAATTGCTTTCATTTGCATGATACATTTCTTCATTTCATAAACTGTTTTAAACTGAGGATATATTATTATCCAAACGATCGATTCTTCATTTTTTTGAATCATTTAGTTTCTTTACACTCTTTAAAGTAAGATTATGCTCTGGAATCTAAACCTGTCTGTAGTCATATCACAAAATAATAATCACTCCCAGATGCACGATGGGACCAACCTGACATTACATAAACTAAAAGCAGGCACAGGTCTCTTGTTTCCTCTGGAAGTATTTTATTCTCTATCACTGTCAACAGGGCTGTCACCTAATAAATACACATAATGGGAGATTCATGAATCATTGTAGCATGAAAAAGTATTTCTGTAGCAGCAGAAATGCAATTAATTGAAGTTTCAGTAATATCCTGGAGGGAAAACAAAACAAAACAAAAAAACCTGAGGTGACATTTCTCAGGCAAGCCTACATATGTGTGCAATTCTCCATCTTTTCTATCTCATGCTTAAAATACTTCCCAGAATCCTTAAGAATTTGATCTAAGAGTCTTGCTCTTGATTGCCTCTAGACATCTGAATGTTTATTCTTCCTGTCTATAAAGGTAGCACTTTAACTCTTACTGATATGAAATTAATAATACTTAATTTCTATGTATTAAATTTTCTAACAGCAGCATGGGAATTATCTAGAAACTTGGTAGAAATACAGATTCTCAGGCTCTGTCCTGGACCTACTGAATTGTTTTGTTTGTTTTGTTTTGTTTCGTTTCTTGTAATTTTGCGGTATGCGGGCCTCTCGCCACTGTGGCCCCCCGCGCCGCGGAGCACAGGCTCCGGACGCGCAGGCCCAGCGGCCATGGCTCACGGGCCTAGCTGCTCCGCGGCACGTGGGATCTTCCCGGACCGGGGCACGAACCCGTGTCCCCTGCATCGGCAGGCGGACTCCCAACCACCGCGCCACCAGGGAAGCCCTGGACCTACTGAATTGGAGTCTGCTCACTTAACAAGATCTGCAGGCACTTGGTAGGCACATTAAAGTTTGCAAAGCCTTGGTTAAGATTTTGAACCTGATGGAGCTTGAAATAATTTCCATCAATGTTGGGGAGAATTTCTAAGATTCTGTCTCTTTGTGGAGTAGGATAAATGGCTTCAGCAGTGGAGCTAAAGAGTGAGGCAGAGGGTGGGCAGTTGAGGATTGGTGGGAAGAACAGAGCATGGCTTGGGTTAGCCAAGGGGCTCTTTACTTTCTCCGGCAAGGGTCCTCTGGTTGAAGAAAATGTCCCCTGTTAAGAGAATGCAGGAGATGCGTGCTTATTTCTATGCTGCCCCTTATTGCTCTTTGCAATTTTTGGAGCACTGGCAATTCCAGAAATCTTCCCCAAGCTTCAATCCTAACCATATAAATGTTGTTACGTATTTACAGGTTTTACCTCCCCTTCTGGGTGGTCATGTTGCCTGAAGGTAGAACCCGTGTTTTTCAAATCTCCACATGGCCAAGGATAATAATGTGCACATAGTAGGCCCTAATTAACATATGTCAAAAGACAGAAAAGAGAAATTTTGGAAAGCTAGAAGACTGAAAGACAGGAAGGAAAGAAGGGAGGAAGGAAAGCTCTCACATGTAAGATTAAAATCGGTAAATTTGATCCAGATTAAGAATTGTACAAAAGTGTCAATATAACTGATAAAATGTCAATAAAGGATACTAAAAGCTACAATTTGTTGAGCATTTGCAGTCTATGCTAGCACTATGCTTTTATATATATATTATGCCATTCATTCTCTGCACTAATCCTCTGAGGTGGGTATCAGCATGAAAGTCATTTCAAGAGACTGTTAAAGACAGATCCCAGGGCACCATATCCAGACCTTCGGATGTATTCAGTAAATGTTGAATGCGAACCAGGAATCTGCATTTTAGCAAACAGCCAAATTTATTCTAATGCACCATACTTTGATGGCTCACCTAGACTTTCAACTTCTATTTATATAATATAAGAACCATTAACATTTCTGGCAGCCACATCACAGTTTTCTCATGTTAATTTTGCTGTCAGTCAGAACACAAGTTCTTTCTACACTAATTACTTTCAAGACAGATACTGTCTCCCTCCAGTTTCATATTTGTACACTTCAAACTGAGAGCTGTAATGAATAATTATATATTCATTACTGATCAATTTTATTTGATTAATCTAGTCCAGTCTGTTGAGAACTTTTTGGATATTTAGTCTATCATGAATTATCACCTCATTTCAAGCTTAGATCATCCACACATTTGACAAAGGTGTCTCCTATTTGTAAGTTGATAATAAACTTCCTAACAGACAAGGACGAAGGACAGAATGCTGTGATCTCGTTAGAGGTTTCCTTAAAGGTAGATGAACACCTGTTCATTGAGAATCTGCAGTTATGATTACTCCATCAACTACATATTCACCTATGTCAGCTTCTCTCCAGTCGTTATTTATCTAGTGGGTTAGGAAAAATGGCACATTTTATTAAATGTCTTGCCTTGCTGACCAAGTTACAATATTTCTATTTCCTTCTCCTTTTTACTAGGAAAATTACAAGAAAGGAGGAAACCTACAGAAATTACAGAAAAAGAGGTTTGTCTGGGATTTCATTTAATATACATTTTTGAATATCTATCTATGTCTGAGCACTGTCTAGTATTTAATGAACACACACACTAGTGTTGAGGGGTTCTTTCCTTCTCTCCTAAGTGGTCACAAACCATCCATTTAGTAACACTCTCTAGAATTGAATAAGGCAGTGCAGCTAAAAGGAAACATCGTGCTTCCTCTCCAGAGTGGTTTTCAGTTGGTTCTCCATGAAGTTTTAGGTTCTCCAAGGAGGTGCCATTTTTTTTTTCATAGAAAAATTGACAGGAGGAATTCTTGTGGAGACTTAGATTATGTAGTTTAGACACATTCCTTTTGATCCAAATTAACACCAAAATCAAATTCGAAGGGACTTTGAATATAAGCCATGTTTGTCTGGTGACATAGGCTTTATTTTATTCAACTATTATTTAATTATGTTAGAACTATTTATCCTTTATAAACTTAGCCAATATCACCTCTACCCATGAGGCTGTCAGTTTCTTAAGGAAAGAAGACATATTTTATTCTTCTTTTAACAGTCTGGTATAGCTCTTTGCTCAATGTTAGAAAACATTATTCGAGGAGTAACGACTTTTGGCAGACATCTGAGAGGTTAAAAGTTCAGAGAACCAACAAAAGTTAAGGAAATTACAAGGGAAAATTGTGTTGAAGTTCAAGTAAATGATGGAACTCATAATTTTGCCAAGGGTGGACCTTGGGCTCACTCTACCCTTGTAGAAATTGGGGCATGTTAGGTCATCCAGGTTGCCTGGTTTTCAGCCTTTTCACTGGCAGTGTAGAAGCAATCAACTATAATACACAAATTGGAATTTGATCCAAAGGTGGAATTAATTACTTGCTCAATTATATACCAGGTACTTTTCATGTATTATGTCATATTTAATGCTCAAAGATGGCATGAAATGATTATTACCGTTGGTTCTATTCTACAAATGAAGAAAAGAGACCGTGGAGAGATAATTGACCCAAAGTCAACAGTGGAGCAAGGAAATTCCAGGCAGTCTGATTGGAAGATCCCTCACTCTCAACTTCTCAATCTGTGCTCCTCTGCACCGAATATATGAGTATTTAATACGAACAATCTTTAATGCACTATCACAGTGAGTTTATATTTTGGTCAGTGTAACTGCTTACCCTTTGACTCAGCCTCCTTTAGGCTCCTGTGTGCTGTCTGTGTAGAGAATGGAAAAGTGAGTTTTTCTGGGGTGTTGGGATCATTTCACTGTTCAGAAGACCAAGTGGGCTACAGTAAAAAAAAATTACACTTACAAAGAGAAAGATTATGTTTCAAATAAAAATATAATCATACTGGTTAATGTAATGCAATATGAAATATATATATATATATACATACATACATATATATGTATATAATTGATTGTCATTTACAATAAATTAGACCGGCAAAGTCATTATCCTAGTGATAGGTACACAAAAAGATAAATACCTCAAGGTAGCTTTGATGAAATTTACAACAAAATTTATACCCAAATGGGCAAGTTTACAACTATATCCTTCAAAATTACTTTTAGTACCTTTAGTGCAATGTGTCAAAAATATGCAAAAACATTTCTTATATTGATCTAAATATTCTAAGAAATAAAAAAACCCCAACACACTAAGGTTAAAAGTAATCCAGTTCAACATTTACTATTTGATGGTTTAATATTGAAAATTCCAATAGAGCTTTAATGATAAAAAAAAATTAACTGGCCAGGAATTCATCATGGAAAAATTCTGTGGTAATTATTCTCCATTTCAGAACTCTTAAAGCTCTCTCAGCCTAAAGTGGACAATTACTTCAAAGATATTGCATTACTACTTGCTACTGGTGAAGCATGCATCAACAATGTAATTTACACACCCAATTGAATATGTATTATGTACTCACTCAACATAGCATCTGAAAATTAATTTAACTCAAAATGTTGTAGCAAAAATCTCTCTAAATATATATGCTAAATATGAATAAACATTTTAGTAAAATCAGCTTTGAGAAGTCTAAACCTGCATCTTTATACCTAGACAAAAAAATAGCTTTTTACTTTACCAAATCAGTCTTTTTACAAAAAAAAGGAGGGATAGCACTTTGGTTTAGTCTGATGGATTTATCATACAGTTAGCTCTTTAGAGGTTAATGGCTTTTAGTTTTTAGTTTGGAATGTCTACATCAAAGAAGTTAATTGGCTCATTACATAAATATCACTTTACCTTGAGGAAGCACTATAGTTTTCGACTGCTCTCAGACCCATGATATTAGTAGAGTATATTTTCTTGAGAGTCTATCAAGCGTAAAGTTCTCGTCGTTGTCATAAGAAGTTGAAGAATAATATATTTGGTTGTATCTTTTTATTTGAATTCTAGGTTATATCTAATTAAATAAGGCACTAATTTTTAAAATCCCTTAGTTATTATTTAATGTTTTTGTTTTACTTTTAACAAAGTAATTTTTTGATTGACATTTACTTTTTATATACTTTATATTTGTATAAAATATGTTTATATTTTATTATCTAAAATAAGGTAATGTTGCACACTTTTAAATATAAAGTATGCCCATATTGATAGGTAATATATAAAGAAAATACAGAGTCTCATTATGATTATATACTGGTATTATCATTATGGTGATAAACATAGTTAAAATATTGCTACTCAATACAGAGAACACCAAATATGTGAGTTAATATAGGATCATGTACTGTCTGGTTTTCCTACACGGTGCATTGGAAAGTCTGTACTGAGCAAGTCTTATAGGTACAGAATTGGATGAAGAGTGAAATATAAGACAAAGACATTAACACTAACTATGAAAAAAATAAGATAACTGTTAAAATAGCATTTTGAGATTATAAAGAGCTTTCCATATATTACTTCATTTCATTTTTACTGTGATTTTAAAAGTAGATAGGTAAGATAGCGTTATTTGCGTTTTTAGACAAGGTGTTTGTGTAGAAGGAGGTTAAATGGCTTTTCCAAAGTTATACAGCTAAGAGATGGCAATGCTGGGGCTTGAACATAGTGCTCTTAATTCCAGATGGAGATACATTTCTTTCGTTTTAGTTATCAAAACCCACATTGTATTAGATATGGATTGTAAAATTGAAGCACACCATGTACTTTTGCTGTAAGGATGTTTAATGATGTGGCACAAGAAGTGGTTCATATTTCTACTTAATGGGGCATTACATTTTCATTTTGAGTTCCAAGCATGAAGGAGCTCTTTCTAACAAAAGTAAAAAGATCACCCAATCACAAAAGAATACAAAGGAACTTCTAACCTCATAAATAAAATGTAGCAGCTGTTCCTTCTTTCTTTCTTCCCTTCCTTCCTTCCTTCCTTCCTTCCTTCCCTTCCCTTCTTACTTCCTCGAAACATTATGTACTTCTGTTGGGGATATAAAATAGTGCAGTCTTTTTGGAGAACAGTGTGGTAGTTTCTGAAATGTAAACATATATTTACCATATAAGCCAAAAATTCCACTTCTAGATTTATGCCAAAGAGAAATGAAAACGTAACTCCATACAAAAACTTGTACACAAACATTAATAGCATTGCTAATTATATCCAAAAAGTGGAAATAACCCAAATATCCATGAACTGATGGATGAATAAATAAAATCTGACATATCCATACAATAGCATATTATTCAGCCATGAAAAGTAACAAAGTACTGATACATGCTACAACATGGATGAATCATGAAATAGTATGCTAAGTAAAAGGAACCAGACACAAAGAACTACATATTGCATGATTCCATTTATATGAAATGTCCAGAAAATGCAAATTTATAGAGCCAGAAGGTAGATTGATGGTTGCCTGAGACTGAGAGAGGGAGTATGGAGAGATTAGAACATGACAGCTAAGAGGTCCAGGTTTCTTTTTAGGGTGATGAAATGTTCTAGATTGTGGTTATGGAGGCATAACCTCATAAATACATTAAAAGCTATTGAATTGTACACTCTAAAAGGATAAATTGTGTGGCATGTTAATTATACTCAATCAAACTGTTAAAAAAAAAAGTCAGTGAAGAAAACACATGAAGAACTCCTTGTAAAATTAACCATATAGGACAAAAAGAAGGAAGGGAAGGAGGGAGGAAGGAAGGAAGGAAGAAAAGAAGGAAGGGAGGAATCGACACAGGATTTAGTATATGTAGCTTGGATGGAGCAGACAGGGGAATGGGAAAGAAGACCATATGGTGAGATAATGTTAGTTTCCTGTCTGGTGGTGGATTCAAGGGTGCTTCTTACACTATTAAAACAAAAATATGTTTTAAAGATAGCTCTTTTCAATGAACAGTGATGATTTTGGGCCACAAACCAAAGATTATGATGAATCCAATTCTGTTAACCTGAGGTCCAAAATATAAAATTCATGATTTGAGAGAAAGAAAAGATAGCAGAAGGAGGAAAGCCTTTGAAAAGACATAGGATGGAGAGAGACCTTCAAGATGGCAGAGGAGTAAGATGTGGAGATCACCTTCCTCCCCACAAACACATCAGAAATACATCTACATGTGGAACAACTCCTACAGAACACCTACTGAACACTGGCAGAAGAACTCAGACTTCCCAAAAGGCAAGAAACTCCCAACGTACCTGGGTAGGGCAAAAGAAAAAAGAGAAAACAGAGACAATAGAGATGGGACCTGCCCCTCTGGGAGGAAGCTGTGAAGGAGGAAAAGTTTCCACACGCTAGGAAGCACCTTCACTGGCAGAGACTGTGGGTGATGGGGGGGCAGCTTTAGAGCCATGGAGGAGAACGCAGCAATAGGGGTGCAGAGGGCAAAGCAGAGAGATTGCCGCACAAAGGATCTGTGCCAACCAGCACTCACCAGCCTGAGAGGCTTGTCTGCTCACCCACCGGGGTGGGTAGGGGCTGGGAGCTGAGGCTCCGGCTTTGGAGGTCAGATCCCAGGGAAAGGACTGGGGTTGGCTGCGTGAACACAGTCTGAAGGGGGCTAGTGCACCACAGCTAGCTGGGAGGGAGTCCGGGAAAAAGTCTGGAACTTCCTAACAGGCAAGAGACAATTGTTTTGGGGGCCACAAGGAGAGGGGATTCAGAGCACTGCCTAAACGAGCTCCAGAGATGGGCAAAAGCTGTGGCTATCAGCGTGGACACCAGAGACGGGCATGAGATGCTACGGCTGCTGCTGCAGCCACCAAGAAGCCTGTGTGTGAGCACAGGTCACTATCCACACCTCCCCTCCCAGGAGGCTGTGCAGTCAGCCACTGCCAGGGTCCTATGATCCAGGGACAACTTCCCTGGGCGAACACAGTGCCTCAGGCTGCTGCAATGCCATGCAGGCCTCTGCTGCCACAGGCTTACCCCGCATACCATATCCCTCCTTCTCCCCGGCCTGAGTGAGCCAGAGCCCCCTAATCAGCTGCTACTGTAACCCCATCCTGTCTGAGCAAAGAACAGATGCCCGCAGGTGACCTACATGCAGAGGTGGGACCAAATCCAAAGCTGAACCCCAGGAGCTGTGCGAAAAAGAAAAGAAAGGGAAATTTCTCCCAGCGGCCTCAGGAGCAGCAGATTAAATCTCCACAATCAATTTGATGTACCCAGCATCTCTGGAAAACCTGAATAGACAATGAATCATCCCAAAATTGAGGCAGTGGACTTTGGGAGCAATTGAAGACTTGGGGTTTGATTTCTGCATCTAATTTGTTTCTGGTTTTATGTTTATCTTAGTTTAGTATTTAGAGTTTATTTTCTTTGGTAGATTTGTTTATTGATTTGGTTGCTCTCTTCCTTTATATATATATATATATATATATATAGATAAATAGGTAGATATTTTTTTCCCTTTTCCTCATTTTGTGAGTGTGTATGCTTCTTTTTGTATGATTTTGTCTGTATAGCTTTGCTTTTACCATTTGTCCTAGGGTTCTGTCTCTCCGTTTTTATTTATTTATTTTTGTATAGTTTTTAGCACTTGTTATCATTGGTGGATTTGTTTCTTGGTTTGGTTGCTCTCACCTTTCTTTCTTTCTTTTTTTCTACCTTTCTTTTTCTTTTTTCTTTTTTTCTATTACTTTTTAATTTTTTTAATAATTTAATAATTTTTTTACTTTAATAACTATTTTATTTTACTTTATATTCTGTCTTTCTTTTTTTCTCCCTTTTCTTCTGAACCATGTGGCTGACAGGGTCTTGGTGCTCTGGCCAGGTGTCAGGCCTGTGTCTCTGAGGTGGGAGAGCCGAATTCAGGACATTCGTCTTCCACAGACCTCCCGGCTCCATTTAATATCAAACAGGGAAAACTCTCACAGAGATCTCCATCTCAAAGCTAAGACCCAGCTCCACTCAATGACCAGTGAGCTACAGTGCTGGACACCATATGCCAAACAACTAGCAAGACAGGAACCCAACCCACTTATTAGCAGAGAGGCTGCCCTAAATCATACTAAGTTTACAGACACCCCAAAACACACCACCAGACGCAGTCCTACCCACCAGAAAGACAAGATCCAGCCTCATCCACCAGAACACAGGCAAAAGTCCCCTCCAACAGGAACCCTACACAGCCCACTGAACCCACCTTAGCCACTGGGGGCAGACACCAATAACAATGGGAACTACGAACCTGATGCCTGTGAAAAGGAGACCCCAAACACAGTTAGTTAAACAAAATGAAAAGACAAAGAAACACACAGCAGATGAAGGAGCAAGGTAAGAACCCACCAGGCCAAACAACTGAAGAGGAAATAGGCAGCCTACCGGAAAAAGAATTCAGAATAATGATAGTAAAGATGATACAAAATCTTCCTAATAGAATAGAGAAAATACAAAAAACGTTTAACAAGGACCTAGAAGAAATAAAGAGCAAAAAAACAACAATGAACAACAAAAAAATGAAATTAAATATTCTCTAGAAGGAATTAATAGCAGAAGAACAGAGGCAGAAGAACGGATAAGTGAACTGGAAGATAAAATAAAACTACTGGAGAGCAGAATAAAATAAAAGAATGAAAAGAATTGAGGACAGTCTCAGAGACCTCTGGGACAACATTAAATGCACCAACATTCGAATTATAGGGATCCCAGAAAAAGAAGAGAAAAAGAAAGGAACTGAGAAAATATTTGAAAAGATTATAGTTGAAAACTTCCCTAATATGCGAAAGGAAATAGTCAATCAATCCAGGAAGTGCAGAGAATCCATACAGATAAATCAAAGGAGAAACATGCCAAGACACATATTAATCAAACTATCAAAAATTAAATACAAAAAAATATATTAAAAGCAACAAGGGAAAAGCAACAAATAGCATACAAGGCAATCTGCATAAGGTTAACAGCTGATCTTTCAGGAGAAACTCTGCAAACAAGAAGGGAGTGGCAGGACATATTTAAAGTGATGAAAGGGAAAAAGCTACATCCAAGATTACTTGGTACCCAGCAAGGATCTCATTCAGATTCGATGGAGAAATTAAAACCTTTACAGGCAAGCAAAAGATAAGAGAATTCAGCACCACCAAACCAGCTTTACAACAAATGCTAAAGGAACTTCTCTGGACAGGAAACACAAGAGAAGGAAAAGACCTACAAACACAAACCCAAAACAATTAAGAAAATGGTAATAACGACAATACATATTGATAACTACCTTAACTGTAAATGGATTAAATGCTCCAAATAAAGGACATAGACTGGCTGAATGGTTACAAAAACAAGAGCTGTATATATGCTGTTTACAAGAGACCCACTTCAGACCTAGGGACACATACAGACTGAAAGTGAGGAGATGGAAAAAGATATTCCATGCAAACGGAAATCAAAAAATGCTGGAATAGCAATCCTCATATCAGAAATAATAGACTCTAAAATAAAGACCATTACAAGATTCAAAGAAGGGCACTACATAATGATCAAGGAATCAATCCAAGAAGAAGATATAACAATTGTAAATATTTATGCACCCAACATAAGAGCACCTCAATATATAAGGCAAATACTAACAGCCATAAAACTCTACAGTAACACAATCACAGTAGGAGACTTTAACACCCCACTTTCACCAATGGACAGATCAACCAAGATGAAAATAAATAAGGAAACGCAAGCTTTAAATGATACATTAAACAAGATGGACTTAATTGATATTTATAGGACATTCCATCTAAAACCAACAGAATACACTTTCTTCTCAAGTGCTCATGTAATATTCTCCAGGATAGATCATATTTTAGGTCACAAATCAAGCCTTGGTAAATTTAAGAAAATTGAAATCATATCAAGTATTTTTCCAACGACAATGCTATGAGACTAGATATCAATACAAGAAGAAATGTGTAAAAGAAACAAACACATGGAGGCTAAACAATACACTACTAAATAACCAAGCGATCACTGAAGAAGTCAAAGAGGAAATCAAAAAATACCTAGAAAAAAATGACAATGAAACACGATGAACCAAAATCTATGGGTTGCAGCAAAGACAGTTTTAAGAGGGAAGTTTATAGCAATACAAACCTATGAAAACAAACAAGAAACATCTCAAATAAACAACCTAACTTTACAACTAAAGCAATTAGAGAAAGAAGAACAAAAACCCCTAAAGTTAGCAGAAGGAAAGAAATCATAAAGATCAGATCAGAAACAAATGAAAAAGCAATGAAGGAAACAATAGCAAAGATCAATAAAACTAAAAGCTGGTTCTTTGAGAAGATAAACAAAATTGATAAACCATTAGCCAGACTCATCAAGAAAAAAAGGGAGAAGACTCAAATCGATAGAATTAGAAATGAAAAAGGAGAAGTAACAACTGACACTGCAGAAATGCAAAAGATCATGAGAGGTTACTACAAGCAACTATATGTCAATAAAATGGACAACCTGGAAGAAATAGACAAACTCTTCAAAAAGCACAACTTTCTGAGACTGAACTAGCAAGAAATAGAAAATATGAACAGATGAATCACAAGCACTGAAATTCAGACTGTGATTCAAAAGCTTCCAACAAACAAAAGCCCAGGGCCAGATGGCTTCACAGGAGAATTCTATCAAACACGTAGAGAAGAGCTAACACCTACCCTTCTCAAACTCTTCCAAAATATAGCAGAGGGAGGAACACTCCCAAACTCATTCTATGAGGCCACCATCACCCTGATACCATAACCAGACAAAAGTGTCACAAAGAAAGAAAACTACAGGGCAATATCACTGATGAACATAGATGCAAAAGTCCTCAACAAAATATTAGCAGACAGAATCCAACAGCACATAAAAAGGATCATACACCATGATCAAGTGGGATTTATCTCAAGAATGAAAAGATTCTTCAATAGATGAAAATCAATCAATGTGATACAGCATATTAACAAACTGAAGGATAAAAACCATATGATAATCTCAATAGATGCAGAAAGAGCTTTTGACAAAATTCAACACCCATTAATGATAAAAACTCTCCAGAAAGTAGGCATAGAGGGAACTTTTCTCAACATAATAAAGGCCATATATGACAAACCCACAGCCAACATCATTCTCAACGGTGAAACACTGAAACCATAAGATCAGGAAGAAGACAATGTAGCTCACTCTCACCGCTATTATTCAACACAGTTTTGGAAGTTTTAGCCACAGCAATCAGAGATGAAAAAGAAATAAAAGGAATCCAAATCAGAAAAGAAGAAGTAAAAGTATCACTGGTTGTAGATGACATGATACTCTACATAGAGAATCCTAAAGATGCTACCAGAATACTACTAGAGCTAATCAATGAATGTGGTAGAGTAGCAGGATACAAAATTAATGCACAGAAATTCTTGCATTGCTATACAGTAATGATGAAAAATCTGAAAGAGAAATTAAGGAAACACTCCCATTCATCAATGCAACAAAAAGAATAAAATACCTAGGAATAAACCTATCTAAGGAGGCAAAAGACCTGTATGCAGAAAACTATAAGAAACTGATGAAAGAGATTAAAGATGATACAAACAGGTGGAAAGATATACTACGTTCTTGGATTGGAAGAATCAATACTGTGAAAATGACTATACTACCCAAAGCAACCTACAGATTCAATGCAATCCTTATCAAACCACCAATGGCATTTTTCACAGACCTAGAACAAAAAATTTCACCATCTGTATGGAAACACAAAAGACCCCGAACAGCCAAAGCAATCTTGAGAAAGAAAATTGGAGCTGGAAGAATCAGGCTCCCAGACTTCAGACTATACTCCAAAGCTACAGTAATCAAGACAGTATGGTACTGGCACAAAACAGAAATATAGATCAATGGAACAGGATAGAAAGCCCAGAGATAAACCCATGCACCTATGGTCACCTTACCTTTGATAAAGGAGGAAAGGAGATACAATGGAGAAAAGACAGCCTCTTCAATAAGTGGTGCTGGGAAAACTGGACAGCTACATGTAAAAGAATAAAATTAGAATACTCCCTAACACCGTACACAAAAATAAACTCAAAATGGATTAAAGCCCTAACGGTAAGACCAGACACTATAAAATTCATAGCGGAAAACATAGGCAGAACACTCTCTGACATAAATCACAGAAAGATGCTTTTTGACAGAGCTTCTAGATAAATGGAATTAAAAACAGAAATAAACAAATGGGACCTAATGAAATTTAAAATCTTTTGCACAGCAAAGGAAACCATAAACAAGACAAAGAGACATCCCTAAGAATGGGAGAAAATATTTGCAAATGAAGCAACTGACAAAGGATTAATCTCCAAAATTTACAAGCAGCTCATGCAGCTCAATATCAAAAAACTAAACAATCCAATCCAAAAATGGTCAGAAGATCTAAATAGACATTTCTCCAAAGAAGATATACAGATTGCCAACAAACACATGAAAGGATGCTCAACATCACTAATCATTGGAAAAATGCAAACCAAAATGACAATGAGGTATCACCTCACACTGATCAGAATGGCCATCATCAAAATATCTAGAAACAATAAATGCTGGAGAGGGTGTGGAGAAAAGGGAACACTCTTGCACTGTTGGTGGGAATCTAAATTGATACAGCCACTGTGGAGAACAGTACGGAGGTTCCTTTAAAAACTAAAAATAGAACTACCATATGACCCAGTAATCCCACCAGTGGGCATATACCCTGAGAAATCCATAATTCAAATAGACATGTACCACAATGTTCATTGCAGCACCATTTACAATAGCCAGGACATGGAAGCAACTTAAGTGTCCATTGACAGATGAATGGATAAAGAAGATGTGGAACATATATACAATGGAATATTACTCAGCCATAAAAAGAAACAAAATTGAGTTATTTTTAGTGAGGTGGATGGACCCAGAGTCTGTCATACAGGATAAAGTAAGTCAGAAAGAGTAAAACAAATACCATATGCTAATACATATATATGGGGGAAAAAAAAAGGGTTCTGAATAACCTAGGAGCAGGACAGGAATAAAGAGGTAGATGTAGAGAATGGACTTGAGGACATGTGGAGGGGAAGGGTAAGCAGGGGCGAAGTGAGAGAGTAGCATGGACATATATACTCTACCAAATGTAAAATAGATAGCTAGTGTGAACCAACCTCATAGCACAGGGATATCAGCTTGTTTCTTTTTGACCACCTAGATGGGTGGGATAGGGAGGATGGGAGGGAGACACAAGACGGAGGAGATATGTGGATATATGTATATGTATAGCTGATTTACTTTGTTATAAAGCAGAAACTAACAGGCCATTGTAAAACAATTATACTCCAATAAAGATGTTAAAAAAAAAAAGAAAAGACATCGGATGTAAGTGGAAGAACTTATTAAAGTAAACTTTTGTTCACACTTATGATTTCTATTAATGTTAGATCAAACAGTCATAACCAAAACATCAATAATGAGAACAGTAACCAATTAGTAAGTTCACGGTAACTCTGAAAAGTTGTTCAAATGGTAGAAGTATAAATTGAATGGCACAAATTATTTAAATCTCTCAATATTCTCATTGGTAAAAGAAGGTCATTGGACTGGAGGATTTATGAAATCCACACTAGTTATAGGATTTGATAAATCTGAGGCATCTAAGTGCCATCTCTTCTAGAATGTTATTCCTTATTAATAAGGTGTCTTGACCACTATGACTGGTAAGCAGAGATGTCATTCTTGGTGGTCTCCGTGCGTCTACATGCCTACCATATGAAAATACCAACAAATATGAAAAAACAACTTCGTATACCCATAGTGTTGATAAACCTCATTTTTTTTAAAGAAAGTAATTTAGCCATGGTGTTAGAATTTAGGGTTAAAACATTTTTTCTTCCCTCTGGATTATGGGTCTATCAATAATAGTTATCTGACTAAATGATGATGATGAAAGAACATTGAAAAAACATTTCAGAAGGATTTTATAGACAATGAAGGTGCAACATGGTCTAGAAGAATGAGGAGATCAGATTTTTTTTCTATAATTACTTTTTGATGTAGGCTTTTCCATCAACATTGATTGATTTCAAGTAAAAAGGGAGAAATTATTGGAATATTGGGCTACAGTACAGCTAAGATTAAAATTAACAGCTGGAGTGTTGGTGAGGTAGCCTTGGCAACAATCTTATTATTCATTTAAGAATGTCATTTAAAAGCTTGTTAATTGGCAACTAATGGTGTATGGGTTTGTTGCAATGAACACATCACTTCACATCATGATGAGTCTATGTTCCCAACTAAAGATACCATGTAGTCTAATGATTATATCCGGATATAAGAGGAAGCCTGCTTCTTAATTGGGGTAAAACCAAGTCTTTAAGATAAAAATAGCTTCAAATAAGAATATTAGAGTTGGAAATGAATTTGTCAAAATTCTTCATTTTGTAAATGAGAAAACTGAGGCCCAAGGTGGCTAAATAACTTCTCCTTGATCATTTAATTTGGGGTGATCTAGGAGTAAAAATATCCTAACTCTTTATTTGTCTTATATTTATTACACCAAATATAACAAACCACCATAACTATTTGCCCCGATTCTGAATTCTTATGAAGCTATATTTCTAAACATTTGGTAATCAATTCTCCATCCCTAAATGCTGCATAAAACAATCCCTGAAAATGCTGAAGCTAAACTTGCTTTTCCCATAATATTGCCTGTCAAAGCAAAGATTTCAGCAGACAAAATTAAACAGGAAAGAAAGAGTTTATTCAAGGCTATTGTAGTAGGAGAGTCCAGACCTCAGTTGAGCTGAATCCCACTGAAACAAAGGATGGGAGAGTTTTTAAGAACTGGAGTAAGAGGACTGTGGACCATCTGTGTTTGCTAATTGGCTTTGACCAAAGGAAAAGTAAACTTTCTCTTGTCTTTATGACAGAAGACAGCTTTAAAACTTGGAGCTGGATGCACATGGAAGTTAAGCTCCCATCCTTCCACAGAGACTGGAAGACAAAGACCTTATCCTCCTTGATAATGATGTTTCAAAGGAATAACTCCCAGTTCTTGGTAAAGATGACCCTGGGTTATAAAACTAGAAAGTGGCTTCTGAAAATATTTTTATCTCAAAAGGGAAGAGAGTTTATAATTTTAAGTTTTTTAAAGTAAATACTCTAAGAAAAGGGAGATGGAGGGGCCCCTGTGGTTAGACCAACTGGATTCTGGGCTGGAATGAGAGAAAAGTCATAGGCATAGAGGCAGGTGGAAGCCTGTCTAAAGTTTAGTTAAGCTGAGAAATTTTAAGACCATCTTGGGCATGTCCAAGGATGGCTCTTCAAAATAAGTTGATGTGATTTTTTATATGGTAATTATATCAGAACCATCCACAATCAGCCAAAGCGATTTGAAGCATGAACAGAATTGCATTAACCTGTAAAGACTTAGGCAATCAACTTAGTGTTTAGACAGTTGGAAGATTCTACATTCTCTGTTCTCTTCTCACATGAAGAGCCAACCATTCTCTGTGTATCTGGTGGGGGAAGACAAAGGATGAGTGTGTTAATTCTTCTCTCATCCCATCTCATCACTTCTCTGTGGTACGCGGGCCTCTCACTGTTGTGGCCTCTCCCGTTGCAGAGCACAGGCTCCGGACACGCAGGCTCAGTGGCCACGGCTCACTTCTCACAAGAGAAGCCCATCACTTCTAATCTATAAATTTACACACACTGCCTCCAGAGTAATTGTTTTTCCTTATTTATTACTTCAGGTCCCCAAACTTATTTTCCTCACCTCAACACAATTGTACTCTAGAAATAAAAAACTATTAGAAGATGGGCTTCCCTGGTGGCGCAGTGGTTGAGAATCTACCTGCCAATGCAGGGGACACGGGTTCGAGCCCTGGTCTGGGAAGATCCCACATGCTGCGGAGCAACTAGGCCTGTGAGCCACAACTACTGAGCCTGCATGTCTGGGGCCTGTGCCCCGCAACAAGAGAGGCCTCGAAAGTGAAAGGCCCACACACCATGATGAAGAGTGGCCCCCGCGCTCCGCAACTAGAGAAAGCC
Organism: Monodon monoceros; assembly: GCF_005190385.1. Taxonomy (NCBI): domain Eukaryota; kingdom Metazoa; phylum Chordata; class Mammalia; order Artiodactyla; family Monodontidae; genus Monodon; species Monodon monoceros. The sequence goes on from NW_021703772.1 coordinate 10,660,547, forward strand.
CTTGCACAGAAACGAAGACCCAACACAGCCAAAAAAATAATAATAATAAAAATAAATAAAACAAACAAAAAAAAACTATTAGAAGAACTGGAAGTGGTCACACCAAAGAAAGGAATGACCATTTTTGGTGAGAATGATTCTAATCTTTCCCCTATCCCCACTTCTGGTTAGAATTGTATATATTAAAACATTTGCAGCTTTGTGAAAACTCAAGTTCTAGATTTTTAAAAATTTTAGAACATTGTGGCAATAACTCTACTTCAACCATTTTTATTCTTTCCTTTAAATTAAAATTTTCAGATAAAATGGTGATTTGAAATTATACTTATTGCTAGCACTTTATCATTATATTTTAGTTTTTGCATATGGATTTTGATAATTTATACTAAATTTAGTTTTCTCTAATTTCCTGTCATTTATTTCTTTAGAGTTACACGAGAGAGGTCATTCTTCATTTTTATCCAAAATTATTAACTGAGTGGACAATTTTTGAAAAATAAAAATACTTTAACTAATAGACATCAAATAGAGTATTCTAATAACTAATTAAATTATTTGATAACTCAAAAACATGGTTAGGTAAAATTTCATGCTTGAATTATCTTTTATACCCTTGGTGCCTAATCATTTTCAAGAGAAGAAGCAGGTGTTTATTTCCTTTAAGCCCTTTTACCCTAGTGGGGGTTTGGCTTCCAGTTCCCAAGATGGTGAATCCAGCCTGGGTTTTGACTCCTTCCACATAGCAGGGTGGAATTAATGTGAAGTCTTGCTGAGCAACTGAAGTACAAATATAGGAGATTGAAGGCACGTAGGGTCCAACATTGGGGAAAACTGGTGACCTCGAGGGGAGAGGCAGATGACATAAGGGAGAGACTGGGGGAAAACAAGAGAGGCTCAGGAGAAAGAAGCAAGGTGAGGTGCCAAGTCTCATTGTCCCTGGAGAACCATGACCAGAAACTACCATCTGGATGGAAAGGCATACCTACAGGCATTCCTGAGCAGAATAATTGTATCTAAGCTGTGTCACCTCTACAACTGTGTGTGGAAACCTTGGCAACTGATAATGGGCTGGGCCAGGCACACAAGCGGGGCACAAAGGAGTCTTGGTCAAAGTCACCTTGAAGCTCTGATCCCCAGGTTTTTCTGCAGCTGTGGTATTAGACGACATGTAGCAGTGCTGCCCAGAAGCAGAAGAAAACCCTGGGGTGGTGTCAACGCTGAAGAGAGGAATTGGAGTTGGTAGTTCCATAATTTCCTGAACTATCCTCCCTGATTCCTTACAACTGTAAAGGAGGGTAGTGGTCCCCAGAGCAGACCAGTGCCTGTGACAGAGTGGTGAGATGGTATGGAGGGGGGCCAGGGAGACCAAGGAAAACCAAATTTGCATATGGTTAAGCCTAGAGTTCTTACGTAGAGTTAGCTAGTGAAGCTGAATCTGGCCTCTGTATCCCGACACAATTAAATCTTGGAGACAGTTTTGGGTGAAGTAAGAAAAAAATAGTTTTGTTGCTTTGCCAGGCAAAGGGGGCCACAGCGTTGCTAATGCCCTCAAAACTATGTGTCCCAACTTAGAGGGGGTAGTGAGAAGTTTTATAGTAGTGTTTCAAAGAGGGCATGATCAGCTCGTGGACCTTCTTCTGATTGGTTGATAGGGAGGTAAGTGAGAGTCAGCATCAACCTTCTCTTCCCAACCGTCTGGGGTCTACATGCTTGTGGGCAGATAAATTTCTCCCACCCGGTGAAGGTTTCTGTGTCTGCAAAACAGCTCAAAGATATTGTTATGTATATCCCTTGAGGGGGAACAAGGAACTCGACCCAAGGCTGCACTATTGTTTCTTTGGACTGGTCCTCCCTTCCCTAATTAGCATCTGTTTGGACCTGCTCTTGGAACTCAGGGAAGGCCAGGGAGGCTGAATGAAGACTATATCCTGTAATCAAGAATTGGGGGACACAGAAAGGCTTTTGTGCCCCGGAGGAGGGCTCCACAAGGCCCTGCTATGTATCACTACAAGGCCCACCCTTCTGGACCCACAAATTAACACAAATTTCAGTTTTTCCTCCATGATCACCAACCCAAGCACACACAGGTGCCTGTCTCAAGGAAATAAACTTAAGCTCAAGGTTAAGAGAGACAGAGATAGAGACTGAGAGACTCAGAGAAAGAATAAGATACACTGTGAAGTCTCTAAACTGAGTATTTTTGAGGCTGTCCAAGTGAACAATTAAACCAACCAAACAAAAGAGACAGTTGAAAGAGTGTCCTAGTTTGGTTTTCCCTGAAGGTGACTCTCAGATTAGCAACTCATTGAGTGCAGTTTATTTAGAAGGGCATTATTGAAAGTATCTGTCAGTCAGGAGCTGGGAAGTGAGACAGGAGGGCTGGAAGCCAAAAGATGGGGAGCCAGTGATCAGGTGCCATTGCAGATATCACTGAGGACTTCTGGGAGATGGTTTGAACATGCTTGAGTTATCGCTCTCTTTTTTTTCTTTTTACATCTTTATTGGAGTATAATTGCTTTACAATGTTGTGTTAGTTTCTGCTTTATAACAAAGTGAATCAGTTATACATATACATATGTTCCCATATCTCTTCCCTCTTACATCTCCCTCCCTCCCACGCTCCCTATCCCACCCCTCCAGGCGGTCACAAAGCACCGAGCTGATATCCCTGTGCTATGCGGCTTCTTCCCACTAGCTATCTATTTTACGTCTGGTAGTGTATATACGTCCATGCCACTCTCTCACTTTGTCACAGCTTACCCTTCCCCCTCCCCATATCCTCAAGTCCATTCTCTAGTAGGTCTGTGTCTTTACTCCTGTCTTACCCCTAGGTTCTTCATGACATTTTTTTTTCTTAAATTCCATATATATGTGTTAGCATACGGTACTTGTCTTTCTCTTTCTGACTTACTTCACTCTGTATGACAGACTCTAGGTCCATCCACCTCATTACAAATAGCTCAATTTCGTTTCTTTTTATGGCTGAGTAATATTCCGTTGTATATATGTGCCACATCTTCTTTATCCATTCATCCGATGATGGACACTTAGGTTGTTTCCATCTCCGGGCTATTGTAAATAGAGCTGTAATGAACATTTTGGTACATGACTCTTTTTGAATTATGGTTTTCTCAGGGTATATGCCCAGTAGTGGGATTGCTGGGTCATATGGTAGTTCTATTTGTTGTTTTTTAAGAAACCTCCATACTGTTCCCCATAGTGGTTGTACCAATTCACATTCTCACCAGCAGTGCAGGAGTGTTCCCTTTACTCCACACCCTCTTCAGCATTTACTGTTTCTAGATTTTTTGATGATGGCCATCCTGACTGGTGTGAAATGATATCTCATTGTAGTTTTGATTTGCATTTCTCTAATGATTAATGAAGTTGAGCATTCTTTCATGTGTTTGTTGGTAGTCTGTATATCTTCTTTGGAGAAATGTCTATTTAGGCCTTCTGCCCATTTTTGGATTGGGTTGTTTGTTTTTTTGTTATTGAGCTGCATGAGCTGCTTGCAAATTTTGGAGATTAATCCTTTGTCAGTTGCTTCATTTGCAAATATTTTCTCCCATTCTGAGGGTTGTCTTTTCATCTTGTTTATGGTTTCCTTTGCTGTGCAAAAGCTTAAAAGTTTCATTAGGTCCCATTTGTTTATTTTTGTTTTTATTTCCATTTCTCTAGGAGGTGGGTCAAAAAGGATCTTGCTGTGATTTATGTCATAGAGTGTTCTGCCTATGTTTTCCTCTAAGAGTTTGATAGTTTCTGGCCTTACATTTAGATCTTTAATCCATTTTGAGCTTATTTTTGTGTATGGTGTTAAGGAGTGATCTAATCTCATACTTTTACATGTACCTGTCCAGTTTTCCCAGCACCACTTATTGAAGAGGCTGTCCTTTCTCCACTGTACATTCCTGCCTCCTTTATCAAAGATAAGGTGACCATATGTGCGTGGGTTTATTGCTGGGCTTTCTATCTTGTTCCATTGATCTATATTTCTGTTTTTTCTGCCATACTATCTTAATTACTATAGCTTTGTAGTATAGTCTGAAGTCAGGGAGCCTGATTCCTCCAGCTCCGTTTTTCTTTCTCAAGGTTGTTTTGGCTATTTGGGGTCTTTTGTGTTTCCATACAAATTGTGTATTTTTTGTTCTAGTTCTGTGAAAAATGCCATTCATTGTTTGATAGGGATTGCGTTGAATCTGTAGATTGCTTTGGGTAGTATAGTCATTTTCACAGTGTTGATTCTTCCAATCCAAGAAAATGGTATATCTCTCCATCTGTTTTTATCACCTTTAATTTCTTTCATCAGTGTCTTAGAGTTTTCTGCATACAGGTCTTTTGTCTCCTTAGGTAGGTTTCTTCCTAGGTATTTTATTCTTTTTGTTGCACTGATAAATGGGAGTGTTTTCTTAATTTCTCTTTCAGATTTTTCATCATTAATGTATAGGAATGCAAGAGACTTCTGTGCATTAATTTTGTATCCTGCTACTCTACCAAATTCATTGATTAGCTCTAGTAGTTTTCTGGTAGCATCTTTAGGATTCTCTATGTAGAGTATCATGTCATCTGCAACCAGTGACACTTCTTCTTTTCTGATTTGGATTCCTTTTATTTCTTTTTCTTCTCTGATTGCTGTGGCTAAAATATCCAAAACTGTGTTGAATAATAGTGGTGAGGGTGGGCAACCTTGCCTTATTCCTGATATTAGAGGAAATTACTTCAGTTTTTCACCACTGAGAATGATGCTTGGTGCTGAGTTTGTCATATATGGCCTTTATAATGTTGAGGAAAGTTCCCTGTATGCCTACTTTCTGGAGAGTTTTTATCATTAATGGGTGTTGAATTTTGTCATAAGCTCTTCCTGCATCTATTGAGATTATCATAAGGTTTTTATCCTTCAATTTGTTAATATGGTGTATCACACTGTTTGATTTGCATATATTGAAGAATCCTGCAAACCCCACTTGATCATGGTGTATGATCTTTTTAATGTGCAGTTGGATTCTATTTGCTAATATTTTGTTGAGGATTTTTGCATCTATGTTCATTAGAGATATAGGCCTGTAGTTTTCTTTTTTTGTGACATCTTTGTCTGGTTTTGGTATCAGGGTGATGGTAGCCTTGTAGAATGAGTTTGGGAGTGTTCCTCACTCTGCTATATTTTGGAAGAGTTTGAGGATAGGTGTTAGCTCTTCTCTAAGTGCTTGTCACCTGTGAAGCCATCTGGCCCTGGGCTTTTGTTTGTTGGAAGATTTTTAATCACAGTCTCAATTTCAGTGCTTGTGATTGGTCTGTTTATATTTTCTATTTCTTCCTGGTTCAGTCTTGGAATCTTATACCTTTCCAGTTTGTCCATTTTATTGACATATTGTTGCTTGTGGTAATCTCTCATGATCCTTTGTATTTCTGCAGTGTCAGTTACTTCTCCTTTTTCATTTCTAATTTTATTGACTTGAGTCTTCTCCCTTTTTTCTTGATGAGTCTGGCTAATGGTTTATCAATTTTGTTTATCTTCTCAAAGAACCAGCTTTTAGTTTTGTTGATCTTTGCTATCATTTCCTTCATTTCTTTTTTATTTATTTCTGATCTGACCTTTATGATTTCTTTCCTTCTGCTAACTTTGGGGTTTCTTTGTTCTTCTTTCTCTAATAGCTTTAGGTGTAGGGTTAGGTTGTTTGAATTGTTTCTTGTTTCTTGAGGTAGGATTTTATTGCTATAAACTTCCCTTTTAGAACTGCTTTTGCTGCATCCCATAGGTTTTGGGTCATTGTGTTTTCATTGTCATTTGTTTCTAGGTATTTTTTAATTTACTCTTTGATTTCTTCAGTGATCTCTTGGTTATTTAGTAGTGTATTGTTTAGCTTCCATTTGTTTGTATTTCTTACACTTTTTTTCCTGTAATTGATATCTAGTCTCATAGCGTTGTGGTTGGAAAAGATACTTGATATGATTTCAATATTCTTAAATTTATGAAAGCTTAATTTGTGACCCAAGATATGATTGATCCTAGAGAATGTTCCATGAGCACTTGAGCAGAATGTATATTCTGTTGTTTTTGGATGGGATGTCCTATAAATATCAATTAAATCTATCTGGTCTATTGTGTCACTTAAAGCTTGTGTTTCGTTACTTATTTTCTGTTTAGATGAGCAGTCCATTGGTATAAGTGAGGTGTTAAAATCTCCCACTGTTGTGTTACTGTCTATTTCCTCTTTTATAGTTTTTAGCTGTTGCCTTATGTATTGAGGTGCTCCTATGTTGAGTGCATAGATATTTATAATTATTATATCTTCTTCTTGGATTGATCCCTTGATCATTATGTAGTGTCCTTCTTTGTCTCTTGTAATAATCTTTATTTTAAAGTTGATTTTGTCTGATATGAGAATTGCTACTCCAGCTTTCTTTTGATTTACATTTGCCAAGAATATCTTTTTCCATCCCCTCACTTTCAGTCTGTATGAGTCCCTAGGTCTGAAGTGAGTCTCTTGTAGACAGCATATGTACTTGTCTTGTTTTTATATCCATTCAGTCAGTCTATAACTTTTGTTTGGGCATTTAATCCATTTACATTTGAGGTAATTTTCAATATGTATGTTCCTATTACCATTTTCTTAATTGTTTTGGGTTTGTTATTGTAGGTCTTTTCCTTCTCTTGTGTTTCCTGCCTAGAGAAGTTCCTTTAGCACTTGTTGTAAAGCTGGTTTGGTAGTGCTGAATTCTCTTAACCTTTGCTTATCTGTAAAGGTTTTAATTTCTGCATCGAATCTGAATGAGATCCTTACTGGGTAGAGTAATCTTGGTTGTAGGTTTTTCCCTTTCATCACTTTAAATATATCTTGCCACTCCCTTCTGGCTTGCAGAGTCTCTGCTCAAACATCAGCTCTTAACCTTTATGGGGATTCCCTTGTATGTTATTTGTTGTTTTTTCCTTGCTGCTTTTAATATTTTTTCTTTGTATTTAATTTTTGATAGTTTGACTAATATGTTTCTCAGTGTGTTTCTCTTTGTGTTTATCCTGTATGGTAATCTCTGTGCTTCCTGGATTTGATTGACTATTTCCTTTCCCATGTTAGGGAAGTTTTTGACTATAATCTCTTCAAGTATTTTCTCAGACCCTTTATTTTTCTCTTCCTCTTCTGGGACCCCTATAATTGAATGTTTGTGCATTTAATGTTGTCCCAGGGGTCTCTGAGATTGTCTTCAACTCTTTTCATTCCTTTTTGTTTACTCTGCTCCCTGGCATTTATTTCCACCATTTTATCTTCCAGGTCACTTATCCTTTCTTCTGCCTCAGTTATTCTGTCATTGATTCCATCTAGAGTATTTTTAATTTCGGTAATTGTATTGTTCATCACTGTTTGTTTGCTCTTTAGCTCTTCTAGATCCTTGTTAGATGTTTCTTATGTTTCTCCATTCTTTTTCTGAGATTTTGGAACATCATTACTCTGAGTTCCTTTTCAGGTAGGTTGCCTATTTCGTCTTCATTTATTTGGTCCTGTTGGTTTTTACCTTGTTACTTCTTCTGTAACATATTTTTTTGTTGTTTCTTTTCTTTTTTTTTTAATGGGTGGTGCTGTATTCCTGTCTACTGGTCACTTGGCCTGAGACATCCAGCACTGGAATTTGCAGGTGGTTGGATAGAGCTGGGTCTTGGTGCTGAGATGAGGACCTCTAGGAGGCCTCACTCTAATTGATGTTCCCTGGGGTCTGAGGTTTTCTGTTAGTCCAGCAGTTTAGACTCTGAGCTCCATCCACAGGAGGAGTGAGAAAAGTTTATGATATAATAGTTGAGGATCAGGGGACACAGAAGTGACGGCCTGGAAGTGATTCTCGATAGTGCACTGCAAGTTGTTTGTACAGGTGAACATTACCCTGTCTCCAGTAAATTGATTTGTGGGACTCTTCCAAAGCAAACTGCCTTATTTTTTCCTGGGCAAACAACTAAGTCTTGTTGACATATGTAGTTTTATCTAAGTAATATTGTCAAGGAAGAGCTCAGTTCTCAAGAGAAAATGTGTAAGGAAGCAAGAAATGTAGCTGGAACTGAGCCCATGGAAACACTTACAATTAAAAATAAGATATGAGAGGAAGCCTCAGCAAGAAAACTAACAAAGAGTCAGGAAAGACATCTGGAAGGTTTAACATCTTAGAAACCAATGGAAAGAGGTGTTGAACAGTGTGAAGAGGTAAATGAAGATGAGAACTGACAAATTCCCGCTGGAGTTAAAACATGGACATCACTGAAAATCTTAGGGAGAAACTTTCAAGGGAAGCCAGATTAAATTAAGTCAAGGAATGAATCATTGAAGAAGTGGAGAGAGTGTGTTTGAACTGTTGTGAGAATTTAACAGTTTCAAATTAATTTTTAAAGAGATTTTAACTCTCCCTAATTTTGAACATTTTAATAATATTAAGTGTACTTAATATAAATAATATTAAATGCAATTACACATATAGAAAATGTAAATATATAAAGACAATAATGATTGATATTTTTACCCACAGTAAGAAGGAAATGTTAGTAAAAAAGTAAAGGAAACCGCCACAAAACAATACACTAAACTGTTTTTGTCAAAGACACAGTGTTCATAGAACCAGATTTACCAGCAAAACATCATCCATGAAATAGGCTTGCCATGAGGGGGTCATGCTAAAGGTATTGACCTAAGCCAGGACATGATGCTAACGTATTTTATGGCATATCTGGATATACACAGCCATAAGCACTAAGCAGAAGTTTATAGATTTATTTTCACTTCTCAAAATTGTTCATTTTCCTTTGATCCTTTTTGTATTTCCTGTTGTTGCTTACTCCTAGTGCTGTTAGCACTCTGGCACATAGAACAGGGACACCTTTGAGATAGGACTTTCTTGTTAAAAGTAACAGCTCCTCAGAAGATGGCTGGTCTCCCATTGAGTACTCAGCTATATTATTTCTTTCTTAGGAAAGATAGATTCTTTTTTTTTTTTTTTTTTTTTTTTTAGGTTTTTTTTTTTTTTTTTTTTTTTTTTTTTGCTGGGTTCCTTGCATTCCTTGGTTTTCTAACTTTTGCCAGTATCTGGTTCATGATACTGTCCATAGGTCATTTAATTCCTGTGCCAGCCCCAGCTCTGTGTTGAGAATTCCCTTCATCAGATGATGTATAACACATTATTCTATGCTCTGTGGAGCTCAGTAAATTATTTGAAAGCGATGAATGGAAAGAAATAAATTATACACAGTTAGACAAGTGCCACACAGATCTATGAGTCACTCTATCTCCTCATTGTAGTATTCTTTATTCTACACATTTTCTTCATAAGATGGGCACACACAATATCTGCTTTATTCCCAAAACACCCATAGCAGATTGTCAGGCAAATACAGGTGCTCAGTTAATATTGATTGAATAACTAAATCGAGATGTGATTAAAGCAGCTTGGGAGAACCAAAGGCAAGAACAGAGAAGGTGAAATTAGAGATGAGGAGGGCTTTGTCAGGGTGTGAATTGAGGCATTCTAGCAGGTGCTGTGGGTGTAATGCGACGTGAGGATAAAAGGCCCTTGAGTACTTGGGAACAGGAACAAAGCACAAGTGTGGCATGCAGCTGGAACGTGGAATGTGTTTCTTATGGGAGCCTCTGGGGAAACCACTTCCAAGTTCTTTCAGGTCATTGATCGAGCTCTGTTCTTCTTGGTTGCAGGACTTAGGTTGTCCTTTCCTTGCTGGTGGTGAGTCAGGGTACAGCATTTTCTCCTAAAGGCTGCCACATTCCCTCTCATGTGTACCATGGACTTCTATCTGGTTCTTGCACTTGAGTTCCTACATCTCAGAGCCAGTAACAGTGCGTCACATCAAGTAATGCATGTGCTTCAATCGCTCTGAGTTCTCTCTGCTGCATCTCTGACTCCAGCTAGAGAAAGTGCTCTGTTTTTAAGGGCACATGTTGTTCAAGTGGGCCATTTGGACGGGTCATCAGGATGATCTTCCTATTTTAAGGTCTGTAAACTTAATTACACCTGCAAAGTCCCTTTTGACAGGTATCATAACATATTCACAAGTTCCAGAGATTAGGGTACCAACATGTTTGAGGGCCTGATAATCTGCCCACTACAGACACAACCAAACGTGAGATGTTAATAGAGTCCATGATAGTTCATGCGGCAATACGTCATTGAGAAACAATGTGCGGAAGTTCACAAGTGCCCTGGGCAGACACTCAACATTAGTTATGTTCCATTTTAGTCTTGCAATAAAAAGAAGGATGTTTTCTACCTTATTTTTTAATTTCTAAAATTCAATTTATGTGTGCTATTTTATATGTCTACATTGTTAGCTTAATGACATTGAAACCAAATTATCTGTAAATGCTAATTCCACCACTTTAAGGAGTGGCTGTCTTCTTTCATTATTTGAGAGTCTTAATTTTAAAAAAAACTTTGAATAATTCAATGTTTAATTCTTATAGTACTATGTGGAAAAGTATAATTGGATAATAAATGATAAGCTTGCTTCCTACCTCCCTCTCTGACTTACACATATTACCTTTAAAATTGACTACAAAATATGTCTATAAACGATTCACTTATGAAAACAAGGCAGAAATTTGAAAGTAAACAGTGGCATTCTTCATCCAATACACAAGATGAGTTAGCATGTAATAGGGGTCTTAGCCATTGTGTTTGAAAAGTAACTGAAAGGTATGGCCAACATCCAGTAACATTGTTTAATCGAAATAATAAAATAAATATACAATCAAATCTACATATGGGTAATTATGCAAATATCACCCCACCTACACCAGTGAATTCTTTTTGATGTGGTCATGGTCAGTGAAAATAAAATGAGATGTAAACACTGCCTTACTTACTTCTGCATATTGTCATCCCTACATAGAAGGAAAAGTGACAAAGTTCTTTCTCTTTATGTATTTTGTGGTATAACTTAGCATGTCAATCACTCTTTCCTTCTTCTCAAATTAATTCTCTCCCTTCCCCGGCTTTTATCTGTATCCTAAGGACATATATTCCCAGGCTTTTTGCCCTCTGGTTTCTAGGTACGTTCAACCAATGAGAAGTGTTTGATGAAGATATGAAGGTGGTAGAAGGGGGGAAGGCAAGGTTTTTCTCCTTTCTTTTTTTTAATTAATTTTTTATTGGAGTATAGTTGCTTTACAGTGTTTTCCTTCTTCTTTCTGCTGTCTTTGGCATCTCCTTTCCAGCTCTGGAAGTCATCAGATAGACTTTCACCAGGTGGTCCTGGTTCCTGGGCTCTGGCATCATCTTCTTTCTTTCTCCCTCTTTTCATACTTAAGATAATGAAACAAACTGTAAGAAAGGTACTAAAATATTCATTTAAAGATATGCAAAGGGTTTTAAGCAAAGCTAAAATTTGTCATGGGTGCCTGTTTCCACTCCAGAAGTATTTAAATTGTGTTGCTATGAGTAATAAAAAAGATGACACTTACTGTAGTTTAGAACGTCTAAAATGTTTTTGATGTCTAGTTTTAGATATTTAATGCCTGGTTTATGGGTTCTCAGTAAGATGGCATAAAAAGATATAAAAAGTTAGCACACAACTTTAGTCTATTACCATTTCAAATGTTCATACCTTAACCCAATGCATACCACTGGAGCATAAGTCTTTTATCTGCTTCCCTATAAATAACTAGACTTTATTTAAAGTCACTTCTATTCACTCAGTCTGTTCAACACAGGAAAGAATCCATGCAGCTGTTGATGAGATTTTATTTCAGGGTACCCTACAGAAGAAAAAAATTGGCAATTAAAAAATCAATGTGTTCATCTCTATTTGATCCCGTGGTTTAGCAATATCTGTGCTAGACTAACAAAAGGCATGTTGGAAGTCAGTAGAACATCAAACACCTTTCTTTTCAGTGTGCATTAATTTCTTTCTCAATAAAATGTAGTAGTTTAAATTGTCTAGTCTGGAAATTGTGGTTTGGATACTTAGCAAATTTTTATGAAAATTCACATTTATTTAGGAAGAGCATGTAGTATAGAATATGGTATGGTTGGTTTAAAAATATTACCTATAGAGCTGTGTTTACAGTGAAATATTTTTATATCACTTCAGATGTACTGAGCCTCAAAGGATTTTTGAGCTCAAGAGTATTGGGAATAATGCAAATATAGTGTTCCAGTTTGGGAATGTGTGTACTCACCTTTTAAGATAAACTCCAAAAGTTTCATTGAGTTTATAAGTGACCCTGAAGTAAATACACACAAACACATATTTATTACGAAAATGGATGTATAGGTTTCCTTTGGCTGCTATAGTAAATCACCTAAACTTAGTGGCTTAAAGCAATACAAATTTATTATTTCAGAGTTCTGGAGGTCAGAAGTCTGAAATTAGTCTCACTGGGGCTAAAACAAATGTGTAGGTGGGACTGTGTATTTTTCTGGAGGCTTTGGGGGAGAATATATTTTCTTGCTCTTTCTAGCTTCTAGAGCCTGCCAGCATTCCTTGACTTATGCTATTTCATCTCAAAGCCAGCAATGGCCATTCATGTCTTTCTCACATTGCATCACTCTGACACTTTCTCTTCTGCCTCTGCCTTTCATCTTTCAAGGACACTTAACGATTTCATTGGGCACAAGGGATAATCTAGGATAATCTCTCCAGAGTTAACTGACTAGCAACTTTAATTCCACCTATAACATTAATTCCCCTTTGCCATGTAACATGACATAGTCACAGGATCCAGGAATTAGAACATGGACATATTTGGGGGCCATCAGTCTGCCTACCTCAATGGGCAACTATCAGTCATCCCCAAATTATCATAATATATACATATGTGTATGTACACATAATATATATTTCAAGATGAAGAAGACTATTTTAGACAAAAATATTTTTCCAATGGTTATAGATATACACTGTCATCTTACTAAATCCTGCCTAAAAACAATTACAAATGTTTACCATATGTATATGCATTGATCTCTAATCTGCTATTTGTTTCTTAACTAAGGATCATCTTAGGTAAATTTAAATGAATGAGGTTAAATTGTATAACCTTGATTAGATTTCAGGCTTTAATATTCTTTTTTTTTTTCAGTACGTGGGCCTCTCACTGTTGTGGCCTCTCCCGTGGCGGAGCACAGGCTCCGGACGTGCAGGCTCAGCGGTCATGGCTCTCGGGCCCAGCCGCTCTGCGGCATGCGGGATCTTCCCGGACGGGGGCATGAACCCGTGTCCCCTGCATCAGCAGGCGGACTCTCAACCACTGCGCCACCAGGGAAGCTCCAGGCTTTAATATTCTTACTTACTGTTTAATTATATTGCGAGACCCGGTTATTATTTTAGAATAAACTCAATGTATGCTTTCTGCCTCAGTAAACTGAAGGATGCAAATACTATCTCATGTTTGTAATATTGTTCTATAATCGTTTTCTAAGACTAAATGTGAGAAGTAAAGGAGAATAATATAAATAATTAGAAAACAACACACAAAACAAATTATAACTGAGTAGTTTTGTACCAAAAATGTTTTTTAAAGCTCTCAAAATGCAATATCATAAAAATATAGTAGAAACATCACCCAACATATCTATAATAGCAATCAATGGAAATACACTACACTCACTTATTAAAAGACTTTCAAATTAGAGCAAAAGTCAAAATTCAATTAAAAACTGAATGCAAGAGACAATTCACGATGATGGAAAGCAAAAGGAAGAACAAAGTTATACAATGTGAAAGCCTGTGGCTATGATTGCAACATCTGACAAGGCATAATTCAAGGGAAAAAAATCATTAAGCAAGGCAGAAAAGGCTTATGTAACGCATGTAGTTTGAAATGAAGACCAAAAGCCATGAATATCTAGATGTCAAATAATAAAGCACTGATAGCCAAACTATTGAAGAACAAGGGAGAAGAATGGAAAGTGCTTCTAATTTGAGCATTCTCTTCTGTGTCAGTGTTTGCTCTTTCACTCTCTCTGCTTTGCTCTCTGCGTTTTCTTTCCAAAAGCTTGGTTCTGCCAACTGGTGGTATAGGAGACATTTTAAGCTTCTTTTGGGCCAAGTTTCTGAAAATGGGTCTACCACTGTGACTAAATTTAGTGTTTCTTCAATACTGCTGTTCTGCTGTTAAATACCTCATCCTCAGACTCCAGTGTATCAGTTCATGGAATATATTCTTCCTAAATGAGTAGACTACAGAATAAGCAGAAGCTGATAGAATATCATGGAAGACTTCAATTATACGTTCAGTTTGCTTTGATTTGTATTAAGCTCTAAGTCAACCTATTCACACTTTTAATACTGATTATGCATTTTGTTAAGGGAAAAGAAAGTAATTCTGTCCTAAAGAGAGGTTAAAAAAGAGAGAGAGAAAAAAAAGGGAAGTATGGGACAAATCCTGAAGGTAAAAACAGAAGTTATATAGGGTTTGTAGAGAAGAAACCTTGAGAAAAGGGTTTTGTGCATAGTCAGAATTGGCTAAGATTAGAATAAATTTAATTGAGAAGTACATTTTAGTATAAAAAGTGAGCTGTTACAAAATTAGAATTTGGTTCTCTCTCCCTTTTAAGAAGATCATGTCTTCTTGGATTATTAATTGGCTTTTAATAGCAGATTGTAAAGTTTCTTTACTCTGTAAGTGATCTCTTGTAACTTTTTGTATTTGCCTTTGAAATATCTTATTTTTACTTTGGTTAAGTGAATAAGTATTGTTTCACAGTGACCTATCATTCTATTTGACCAAGTGTTTTAAAACCTTTTGATATCTTTGACAAACTTTCCCAAATCGGATTTTAAATGGAGGTCTTTTGATCTCTAGCTAACTTTGGGACATTTCAGAAGGCCCCTGAAAAACCCCAAACAGAGATATTAAACTAATTAGGCCTTTTGGTATGTTAAATTACATGGGAAGCACTGTCAAATGAGTGATGATAAACCTTCCAAGGTTGTATTGTATGGATAAATGTTATTAATATAAATGTTCTAGAAATTATATAAAATTTCTAAAATTCAAATATGTCCTGGTATATAATGTTATCAGTCATAATTTTAGCGATTATTTGTAAATATCATATGTCACAAAATTAACCAAATTTCTTTAACAATTACATTGTAATCCGGTCTTTAACCATGTTGTTTTGTCTTTGTTGTTTATAGACAGTTATTATTTTACTCTGATGATTTTACAAAAATGCTTCATCTTGAACAATATTCATAGAAAGGACTTTTTGACAAGTACGGGTTTCTGATAGCTTTCAGATGATACTACTGAACTGGGTAAGAAATTAAATAATTCTAGTGGAAACCCTGATGGCTTCATAAAACTGTAAACAGAAAATTAAGGCTAAAAATTAATACATAGGGCTGAACAATAATTTTTATAACTTTTTTTTCTGAAATATTACTGGCTTTTAATCTTTGTTTTCCAGATCTAAGTAAACCTTTCCCCTTGGTATCTTTACGATATCTCAAGGAGGCACTTGTACCATAATTGAAACTGAAGGTTGTCTTTATACCAGATAAATCCTTTAATATAACACGTTTAATGACCAACATGAAAAAAATCAGATTTCTGCCTTTAATGATCCACTCCCTAATCTTGGAGATCTTTTAAAGAACTGGCATGGTGCTGGAAAATTTTGGCTTAAATTTGTACTTGTGATCTTATTAATGCTTTTAGCTATATTACTTGTATTCTGCCTATTTTACAAGATTGTTGTTTCTTGTATCGCCCAATGTGTGACTGAACCACAACAAAAATAATGACAACTAAGTGACTTGAGATGGTTGATCAAATATATAGCTCTATATAAGATTAAAAATGATGGTAATAGTGTAACTCTAGATATGGGAAGAAGCAACAAGGGAGAATCATTTCCTGGACCAGAACAGACTAGTAAGACAGGTGGTCCAGAGATTTTTACGGCTACAATTAACAGGCTCTGGTCCAGTAATAGCGCATTGAGTGGTCTATCGACAAAATCTTCCCATGACCTAGGAAGGAACCTTCTTAGCAACATGGACAAATTGATCATGACATGCTTCCCAAACCTTGGTCAAATTTATAACCAAAAATGGGGACTTATAAAACAAAGAATGTTGTCCACCATCCAGTTCTACAAGTATCCAATCATTAGCCACTGTAGTTGCTGACCTATAGTACACCTTGAAAGGAATTCAGAATGAAGAACAGGATGAGGCACTCTGTGCTCTGGGAAAACAGTAAAAACAGGCCCCTTATATATATATATATATATATATATATATAAAACAGAAAAAAAATTTTATGAACACAGATTCTTGCATGTTCTCTTACATAGAAAAACACTAAAATTATTGACTGAGATACCTGTTTCTCATATCTATCTATCTATCTATCTATCTATCTATCCACACTGGCCTCTCCCCCTACTTCTTTGGAGCAGTGCCTCAGAGCTCAGAGGCTGTCTCCCAGGATATAGTCCTCAGTAAGGTCCCCAGATAAAACTGAAACTCACAGCTCTCAGGTTGTGTGTTTATTTCAGTTGACACACACTTTCTCAGTAGCCCCCCAGCTGCATTTTTGAGAACTCTCTTAGCAATTCTGACTCCATTTTGATTTTCCTTTCACAGCTGTAACTTGGATTTCCTCAGTTAACTGCATCAAAGCCAGCAAACTATACACCATCCAAAGGGAAGAAGTTGATGCTTTTCTGAAGAAAGGTTTATACATATTATCCTTTCTGGCTGTATCATAACACTTTCATTCTTTCATAAAAACATCACCTTATTTTTAGGCAGAAAAGCAAATTTAAAGTAGATAATAGGTTCACACACATAATTTTTTTGAAACAAATAAGGCTTTGTTTGTAGAATACAAGTGGAGAAATGAGCACACCATTTAAATGTTAAATTCCTTACATTGGACACAATCTACTTGACATGTTGGTAGGTTTCACAGGCTTCAGATTGCACAATATTTTAGAGCAGTTGAAGGCTACAAGGAGAAAGGACAAGTTTTTCCCACTGGTAGATGACAATTTTAATTACCGGTTAGTATGTGCTATGCATACTGAATACTTTTGTTTTTGTTTAAGTTAATGAGTAGGAAAACAAGAGTCAGTATTCATTTTTAAATCTATGTTCTAATGAAGGGAATAGTTTCCAATTAGTTTCATGGTAGAATGAGAAAGTGTATTTTAAAAATTATTTTATTTATAAAACACTGTATATTCATGGTAGGTATTAACTTAATATCTTTATTTAATTGCAGATTTAATTGCCGAGTCACTATGTCCCTCAGCTTAAAATGCAGAGACCAGACCTTGTTGGATGTTTGTTAATTATGATTAGAGCTCAATTAAGCTTTCAATATATTTTATCTGGTGGTGATTATGGAGTCAAGGTGAAGGAGGTCAAAATGCCTGTCATCAAAGTGGATTAGAAGGTGTTACGAGTTAGCAGCTCTGCATAGAACTTGATAATGGCCTTGGAATTTTGTCAGCCTGAAAGCATCTAAGCACCAATGCCACAGGACAGGACAGCATGGTGACACAGGACAGCACGGTGGCCCTCTGGCAGCTCTCCAGAAAGTCTAATTGCACTGAGGTAGCTTAGCATGAAAATAATGGAGAAAAACATGGGGAAATGGGTGACTAGAAAGACTACAAGGGAATTTGCACAACGCAGCAAAGTGAATCACACACATCTCTGGATGGTTTGCATTTGCTTAAGAAGGTAAACAAACAGGAATGCTTTAAAATCAAGCTTCAGTGATTAGTTAAGCAACATGTTCTGTGGCTTGCTATCTGATTAAAAAGTAATACATGTTTCTTACTGGAAATTTGGAAAATACCCCAAATGTGTATTTTATATATTTTTTTAATTAAAAAATTAAAACACCACTAAGGCCAGAAACACTGTTAAGGTTTGAGAATTTTTGTCAATTTCTTTTTTTCTCAGTTCATCTCTCTTTACGTCAAATCTGATATAAATGTTTCTATATGATGGGGATACAGAAAACACCATGTTTCTTTATATTTTTATAGAAACTGCCAATACCTGTGGTCTCGTCCCCCAAATTGGAAAGAAGTCCTAAAGGAAAACCCCAAAGACATTACTGTGAAGGGACTTCGTCCCCCTACACTCTCTCCACTCCACACGGTCACTTCCAAACCATACCGTCTTCACCCTTAACGCTCTCCTTACCAGGCACCTTTCCTCCTTAGAACAATCTCTACTGATCCTAGATCACTTTTCCTCCTTCGCTGCAGATTTTAGCTCCTGTTAAGAGTGTCATGATTCTTGGTGATTTCTGTATTTACACAATATGCCCTCCTCTTGGTTCCTTTACCTCCTCTCCTCAAAGAAATATGGACCCTTTTGCTTCTCAGTCTCTCATTTCCACCATCATTCCCTGGAAACCTTGCCACTACCCATAACTGCATCTGCTTTATGATCTCACCCTCCTTCTTTCCCCATTCAATCTTTCTGGTACCTCAGAGTCAACAAGTCTTAGCTCCTCACAACACCACACACACACACACACACACACACACATACACACACTACACCCCATATTTGTGCCACATGCCACATACAAACACACATACATACCATACACTGCACACAAACATCCAATGATCCTCCCACACCCACACCCCACACATATCACATGCCACACCACACACACATAAATATACCAACACGCACACACACACACACACACACACACACACACACACACACAAAATGTCCTTAGTCCATTTACTCTCCCAAGCTCAGAGGCTATTCAATACCTTTTCTCTCCTTAAACCAAACATCTCTCAAAAGTAAAAGAAAATGTTGGGTTCAAGTGCATGTGGGCAGGTAGATGTGGTGATTGGTGCCTGTGGAATTTTTCTTCTGCTTTTTTTCATTTTTTTCAATCAACTGAAAAACAAGATTGTCATCTGAGAATAAACATGGGGGAGAAGAAGAGGGAGGGAGAGTGACCTACACCAGTAGCTGTGTTGCTATAATTTATAAATCCCTGAGAGGGGAAAAACAAGATTATTCTTCTCTTTTCTACAGGAAAAGAGGGTGATTGCTTACCAGAAAACACCCAGCTGTTAGTAACAGAGTGTTCTTTAGCCCCTGCGGTAGTAGGGGAGGAAGTAAACACCTCCCACTAATTCCAGATGAGTCAACTCCCCAAGAAATGGCAGCATGATGAGGGAGCATATGTGGAGGTTTGGCACAGGGAAAAAGTCCACAGACTTTGATTCAGTCCTGCCTGGGTTATAATTTTGGCCCTCTCACTTCAAACTGAGATTTTGGGCAAATAATATAACCCCTCGGAGACTCAGGAGTCTCATATAAGAAATGGGAATAACCTTGGGCTGCTTTTTGTAAGGATTAAGTAAGATAACATATGCAAATATGCTATCATCCTACAGGGCACACAGGAAGACTTCGATAAATAGGGCTCAACAGGAGCACGTTCCTCAAAGTACAGACTCCGTGTGGCAATTAAAGATGTCAACTGAGTTTTCTACACCTCAACTTCGGTGTCAAGGCTCCATGTGCCTGATGACAGAAAGTGTATCCATTTTGAGTTCAGTGGACTTTTCCTCACTCTTCTCCCTGGAGTGATGGCTTCATTCTGTAGACATAGCATCACAGCGTAGGGAAGATTCTAGCCTTTTCAAGCTGGCAATATCTGAAATGTCCCAGGTCTGTTCTAGTCCCTACACACAGCCATTTCTCTATATTCACATCCCTGGGCTCCCTGACAGTCTGTCTGTTCTCTGGTCAACTGGTCCACTCTCTCCCCAAAGGAATTCTCCAGCCAACAATCTAGGTGTTTTCTTTTTTTCCCTATAAATCTATTAGCATGTCCAGTCAATGCACCTCCAAAAGGATACTCCTAGTACATCTACTTTTACATGGTTCTCTTACCACCACCCTAAGTCCAGTTCCTGGATTTCTGCAGCAGCCAACTGATTGGCGGTGCTTTTATTTTTCCCTTACCACTTTCCAGTACACTCCAGTGCAGCCACAGAAATCTTCAAAATACATAAATTAAGCTTGTTATACCCCTATTTAAAACCTCCCATTTTCTGCTTATCTCATCTAATATAAAATATCTTCTTTCCCTGGTGTACCAAGCCCTACGTGAACCAGATCCTGCTTATCTCTCTGACTTCAGTAGGTACCAATCAACCTATCAGGCACATTATGAGTCTTATTCTTTTTTATAAAACCACTTTATTGAGATATGATTGACATGTAAAAGGCAGTACATAAAAAATTTATACAACTCAATGCATTTGCAGATAAGCATACAATTGTGACACCATCGCTACCAACAAGACTGTAGATATATCCATCATTTCCCAGTTTCCTGTCGCTCCCCTTATCATTATATCTCTGTACTGTGTGTGTGTGTTAATAACACTTAGCATGAGACCAACCCTCTTATCAAACTTTAACTATGCAGTACAGTACTGTCGGTTACAGGCACTATCCTGTTATTTATCTTGTATAACTGAAACTTTGTACCTTTTGACTATCGCCTATTCTCCTCTGCCTCCAGCCCCTGGTAACCACTATTCTACTCTCCGCTTCTGTGAGTTTCACTATTTAAAATCTACCCGTAAGTGAGATCATACATTATTTATCTTTTAGTGTCTGACTTATTTCACTAAGCATGATAACCTTCAGGTCCATCCATGTTGTCCCAAATGTCAGGATTTTCTTCTTTTGTAAGGCTGAATAATATTCCATTGTATACATATACCACATTTTCTTTATCCATTCATTCATCCATGAGCATTTAGGCTGTTTTCATATCTTGGTTATTGTGAATAATGCTGCAGTGAACATAGGAGTGTAGATATCTTTTTGAGATGCTGATTTCAATTCTTTTGAATAAATACCAAGAAGTGGGATTGCTAGCTCATGTGGTAGTTCTATATTTAATTTTTTTGAGAAATCTCAATACTGTTTTCCATAAAGGACTGCACCAATTTACACTCCCACCAACAGTGTACAAGGGTTCATTTTTCTACACATTCTCAACAACACTTGCTATCTTTTTTTTTTAATAATATTCATCCTAACAGGAGTGAGATGACACCTCATTGTGGTTTTGATTTACATTTCCTTCTTGATTTATAGTGTTGAGCACCTTTTCATATACCTATTTGCCATGTGTATGCCCTCTTTGGAGAAATGTCTATTTATTGTTCTTACTACACCGAGCTTATCTGTAACGTAAGACCTCTGTATGAGCAGAGCCCTCTAAGAGGGAGACTCTCACTTCAATCTTTGCAAATTTGTGCTTTCAGCCAGATGTCTATGCAGGGATGTTCATGCAGCTTTCAGCCTAAGGGTCACTTCTTTATAAAGGTTTATCCTTCCTATCCAGTCTAAGGTAGCCAGTCACATCACCTTCTATCACACTCCAAGATTTAATTCTCTGTATACATATTTTCTAGTTTATTTATGTCCATCTCTTCAGTGCTAGTCTTACTTAACTACAATGTATGCTACAGTTAAGTGCTGGGACATTTTCAATTCTCTTCATTATGAAGTTACCATTATATAAAAAGTGCCTCTCAGACATCTGGGTGTTTAATGAACATGCGGAAGTTGTACAAGTAAATGGGCTGCCCCGCCAGATAAGCAGTGTGAAATTAACCAACCACAGATAATATATATGTGAAGCATTTGACTGTCTACAATTGATAAAATAATTTGAGTTGTCAATTTGACAAAGAGTAGTATTTTCTTGTTTTAATATGCATTTCTTTTATTCATAGCTTAAGTTTACCTGTGCTTTCATAGTTATTCATGTTTACTCTTTTGTGAATTACCTATTTTTCCCTTTGACAATTATTTTACCATGAAGCTAATCTTCATTTGAGTTGAGAACGAGGGGATAAGAATAAGCCAGCCTTGTGTGTTGGCTTTGCATTCCAGGAAGACAGAAAAGAAAACACAGGAAGAACAAGGTTGGCACATCTGAGGAATAAGTAGCCCAGTGTGTGTGGAGAAGAGAAGAGGTGAGTAGCGGTGGGGGTTTGGATAAGCAGGGATGGGATCATGCAGGACTTTGTAGGTTATGCTACAATTTTTTTTTTTTTTTTTTGGTACGCGGGCCTCTCACTGTTGTGGCCTCTCCCGTTGCGGAACACAGGCTCTGGACGCACAGGCTCAATGGCCATGGCTCACGGGCCCAGCCGCTCCACGGCATGTGGGATCTTCCCGGACTGGGGCATGAACCCACGTCCCCTGCATCAGCAGGCGGACTCTCAACCACTGCGCCACCAGGGAAGCCCGGGGCTACGATTTTTATATGGTATCTTAGTTGTATTTGGAAGCCATTAGAGGTGTTTTTTAATTTGGCCACACCTGATCTTAGTTGCCACATGCAGGAAGTTTAGTTGCAGCATGCGGGTTCTTAGTTGCAGCATGCGGGATCTATTTCCCTGACCAGGGATGGAACCCAGGTTCCCTGCATTGGGAGCGGAGTCTTAACCACTGGACCACCAGGGGAAGTCTCCATTAGGGGTGTTTTAAACAGAAGAGTAACATCTCTGGTTCAAAGAAAAAAATCCCTTTTAAGGGGTGGTGAAAGCTCAAATGTATGATGAGTAAGGTAGAAGATGGAAAACGAGTCAGAGATTATTGCAGAGACCCAGGCAAGAGGCAATAACCACTTAGCCTAGAAAAGTAGCAGTGGAAATGGTGGGGAAAAGTCAGATCTGAGATATATTTTGAAGGTAGAACCAACAAGATACAAGATTTTGTGTGGAGTTGGAGGAAAGTGAGAAATATTACCAAATGGATGGCAACTAAAAGGAAGATTGGAAAATAAGCGGGTTTTGTGGGATGTGGAGGTGAAGCAGTGGTTTGGTGACATTATTTAGAGATTGTTCAGGCAGCCAGTTGGATCTGATGAGTAGGCAGTGAATTTTGGACTGTAGGTCTCAGAGGAGAGATGCATTTGGGAGATACGCATTAGGGAATCACCAGGATATAAATACTGGTGGAAGTGCCTGTACTCACCATAGGAAACTGTAGATAAAGAGGAGGTGTCCCAGAGCTGAGTCCTAGGTCAAGTATCAAAGGGCAGAGCATCAAAGATGACACAGCAGTGACTGTCGCTTACTGACTGCTTCCTTTGCTTGTGGTTTAGAAAGGCCCTGCCCAACCTGAAATAAGACATTTACCTGTATTTCCTTCAATTCTTTGTGTGGCTATTCATGTAACTCTTTAAAATATCTTAAGATAATTTTGAGAGATAGATTTCTAACTTCATGTATTTTTCCAACTATGTACCCAGTTGTTCAAGGGTTCTACTAAATAATTCACCACTTTCTCACTCATTTAAATTGGCAACTTGATTATAAATTAAATTGCTATATGCACTTGAGTTCACTTTTGGCCTTTCTCTTCTGTTCCATTGTTTCTTCTGTTCAAATACCAATACTAAACTTTTATTTGTGGTAAAATTTTAATACTTTTTATTGTTTGATCATACAAATCCTCAATTACTGACCTTTCACAAAATGTTCTTGGTTATTTGTCTCCATTTATTTTCAAGTTAAATATTCACATCATCTTGTAGTTTGTCAAAAAAGTTATCCATTATATTTTTTGTTTTTGTTTCTTTGTTTTTTTGCAGTACACGGGCCTCTCACTGTGTGGCCTCTCCCATTGCGGGGCCCAGGCTCCGGACGCGCAGGCTCAGCAGCCATGGCTCACGGGCCCAGCCGCTCCGCGGCATGTGGGACCTTCCTGGACCGGGGCACGAACCCGTGTCCCCTGCATCAGCAGGTGGACTCTCAACCGCTGTGCCACCAGGGAAGCCTCTCCATTGTATTTTTAAATAGTGTTAAATTATATGCACACATTGATTTTGAAAAAGTCACATATTTGCAATATTTTTTTTCCCATAAGGAATCTGGTTTATCTCATTTATTCAAGTCTTTCTTAAATCCCTCCAAAAAATGTTTTTAGTTTGATTCCCACATTTAATCTGTATTCATTATTTGATTCCTATTCCTAACTTTTTGAGGTTAGTACCATGGAATAAAAAACAGATTTACACAAAACAATTCTTGGGAATAGAGAAAAAGCAAAAGAGGTCTTATTATTATGACATTTTATGAAGTCTTGGGATACGATGCAGTTCCAAGACAAAGTAAGTTTGTATAATTATAAAACATTACCATTGGGCTTCCCTGGTGGCGCAGTGGTTGAGAGTCCACCTGCCGATGCAGGGGACACGGGTTCGTGCCCCGGTCCGGGAGGATCCCACATGCCGCGGAGCGGCTGGGCCTTGAGCCATGGATGTCAAGCCTGCGCGTCCGGAGCCTGTGCTCCGCAACGGGAGAGGCCACAACAGTGAGAGACCCGCGTACAGCAAAAAACAAAAAACGAAAAAACATTACCATTAAAAAGAAAGCCACCCTGTAGATCTGTGTACAGGTTTTACACAGGTTCCTTAAGATGTTCTTCAGGAAATGTCACCAACAGCTGTGTGACCAGGCCAATGTATTTACCCTGGTTTAAAGCTGGTTCCCTCCCAAGGAAAGTGGGCATAATTATATGCCTATAGTGTTGCTGTGAATTAAGCCAGGTAACATGTGCTAAGCAGGTTTTATGGGGACTAGCACACAGCAAGCACGCAACAAATGTTAGTTCTTAATTCGAGAAAGTTTCTCTGGTACATAATTAAGACAAAGAAGAACTACAATGTTGGAAAACAAGATTTTTCTTTGATAGTAATCTTTCCCCCTTCTCTTCTACTTTATATCTCCAAATGCCTACATTTTAAACATGCCTCTCTTTAAAAGGGTATTTTATTATTGTGTTAGTTTCCTGTGGCTGCCACAACAAATTACTATAAACTTGGTGGCCTAAAACAGCAGAATTAAAATCAGCATCACTGAGCTGAATCAAGGAGTCAGCAGGACCATGCTCCCTCTGGAGGCTGTAGGGGAGAATTTGTTCTTTGCCTCTTCCAGCTTCTGGCGGCTGCGGGCACTGCTTAGCTTGCGGCCACATCACTCTAATCATCAGGGCCACGGCATCTTCAAATCTCTCTCTCCTCCATCTTCATGTTTTCTTCTCTGTGTGTGATCAAATCTCCCTCTGGATTCTTCTTACAAGGATACATGTGATTGCACTTAGGGCCCACCTGGATAATCCAGGATAATCTCCTAATGTCAAGATCCGTAACATCACATCTGCAAAATCTCTGTCTTATAACATTCCGGGAATTAAGACTTTATATTTGGTTGGGAGGGCGTTGGCATTCCTCAACTTATTACAGTCATGTTCTGCTAAAAGTGATCTGAAATAATATAGAAATACCTGTGATTAATTGAAATAGAAATTGGAATAGTTCTACTGAAAAACAGAAAAAATTCATTTCATAGGTTATATGTTTTCACCATTTCAAACAAACCTTTCTAAAGTTTAAAACCTTTGCTGAGCAACTTTATTGTTCTTGTTATTTCTTGAGGGGGTGGGGATGGGCTGGGAACCTTGAAGGTACTGGGGCCGAAGTTTGCTGTGCTCAAAAGAAAATCAAAACCTGATAACACAGGAGTTAATGTTTTGTAAAAATTATTTTCAACTCCAGAGCCTCTGGAACAATCTATTCAGACCCTTTGAAATACAACATAATGTCATCAGCAGAAGGGAGACAGAGTGTGAAGGGTGGCTGATGTCCAAGGCTCGGTAGTAGATTTATGATCATTCTGCCATTTGAGGCAGCAAATTTAATAGGAGGTATAGAAAAAAAAGGTTTCTTACTGACTTCCCTTGTGATGATGGAAATAACAGAACAGCCTAAGCTTAAGTGCTACTAAATCTCTTCTGGAGAGTTGGGCACAGGAGGGGAGGAGTGTGCTGTGGGGAAGGCGGGTGTCACAACAACTTTTGTATTTCATGCACTGAGGGACACTGGAGTGGATTATCTAAGAAAGGTGAAAGCTCCAAGGGCTGTAGGAGGTGAAGTGACCAGATCCTCAAAAGAGAAGTGTAGACAGGAAAGTAAACACAGATTTTTATATTTTTCCCAAGAGAGTGGTAAAAAATAGAAGAAAACCATGACTTTCTTGTACACAACACTCTTGATTATGAGGTTGGGTAAATCGGATGGGGGCTGTGGCTCTGAAGGTAGCAACAGAGGACTGGCCCAACTCATTCTCACAGGTGAAGAGGAATTTCTGGGGGGATGCTGAATGCTGAGGGACCAAGGGACATAGAACATCCAGTGTTGCTGACAGCTATGCATGCAGCATGATGACTGCCACCATGGACACAGGGTGAAGCCTCTTGACAATTTTCCCATCTTGAGATTCTCATACAACAATGCTACGGAAAAGAAGGGACCTCCCCATGCCAAATGTGACTGGGATTGAACAATTTCCTAAGTGAGGGAATTTAGAAGAGGTTTTAAATTTATTAGGAAATCAAAAGAAGCAAAATAAAGTGATGTGACCTTTTTAGTGTTGTGTCTCATGTTCATACAGACATGTGACCAAAGTTACAAAACCGGGACAAAGAATAATTGCATTTAAGAAACTTAGTCTCCATATAAAGACAGAGCTTACAGGGCTTCCCTGGTGGCGCAGTGGTTAAGAGTCTGCCTGCTAATGCAGGGGACACAGGTTCGAGCCCTGGTCTGGGAGGATCCCACATGCCGCGGAGCAACTACGCCCGTGCACCACAACTGCTGAGCCTGCGCCTCTGGAGCCTGTGCTCCGCAACAAGAGAGGCCGCGATAGTGAGAGGCCCGCGCACCACAATGAAGAGTGGCCCCCACTTGCCACAACTAGAGAAAGCCCTCGCACAGAAATGAACACCTAACACAGCAAAAATAAATAAATTAATTAATAAACTCTTACCCACAACATCTTCTTAAAAAAAAAAAAAAAGAGCTTACAAGTTAACAAATAAGTTACAGGAAAATTAAAACTCTCTTAAAATATGACCTTGAAAAAAACAAGGGTCAGAGCAGTGTATACAAATTTTTTCTATGTGTGTAAAATAAGTAGAAATATATGTATATATGACTTTGCTTAAATATGCATAAAATATCTTTTGAAGGACTCACATGGCATTTACAAGGCTCGTTTCTTGCAGGGAGGGAAACTTGGTGGCTGGGGGACAAGGATGGGAGGGAGATGTTTCATGGCATGTGAGTATGGGAGTGGCAGTCAGACTGGCTCAGTTGCTAAAGAAGACTCACAGGACCCCCAATGTCAATGCTTGTTAATTTACAGTTTATTTCAGGAAAAATACTCAATTTAGTTACAAATTAAAGACAGGACATCACGGCCAAAGGAGGCCACCCAGCAAGAAGTCTGAAGAGGCAGGTCCAAGGTCCAGTTTCCTCCCTCTATAGGGTCATATCAGACTGCTTTTCTCTCTTGAATCAGGAACCACTGGACATATGCAGAGAACAACTCTTGAACTGGGGCTATTACATCTTGCTGGTCAGGTAGGCATACTTCTTACTGTGTAACCAAACCCAACAGCAAGAGCCCGTTGGAAGTGTACTGAGACTAGGTGCCCCTGTTATCAAAAACGATGCTGGCAAGCTGGTAAAAACTGCCCCCAAACTCCTCAGACCCATTGGCACAACATAACCCTGTGAATCGGTACCTTTCACTTCTTGACCAGGAATCGGTGTCATGCAAGTATGTGAGCCAAACAGTTCAGGCCAATTCCAGGAATGAGCGAATTAACCCTCATATTAAAATGCACTTTGGTGACTTGAAATTTTAAGTAAGAGACTAAGATGTATGAGACTGTGAGATGTCAGGGTTCAGTCGGGGAAGCAAAGCACCATTATTATTATGGAATAAGAGAATAAGAACTTACACAATTGTGCAAGTATTTGGAAAAATAAGGATCTGAACAGAGGAATTAGTAGGTCAGAGAAAAACACATGTGGGTGGGCAAGATGAAGTAAGGAAGGGAATCTGGGAAACAGCACAGCTAGCTGCTGTGGGACCTTGAAGGAGACTGGTGGAGAAGTCAGTAGAAGGTCAATTGCCTCGGGACTTTGCCTGTGCTATTCCTCTGCCTGGAACAGCCTTCTCTAATCCACCTGCCTTGTTCCATCACATCTTTCCTGTTTACTTAGATGTAACCTTCTCAGGCCACCAATTTAAAATTGCAACCCAACCTTCCCACACTCTTTTTTGTACTTGATTTTTCTTCATGCTACTTATATTTTAAAACACTCTATATTTTACTCATTTATTTTGTTTATTTTTCATCAGGATAGCAGGAATTTTAGTCTGCTTTGATTCCAGTTTTATCAGCTATGCCTGAGACATAGTAGGTACTCAGTAAATGCATGCAGGCTTTAGGAACAATGAAGTCATGCCGATTATTCATGGCTAGCTTTATTTTCTTAGAGAGAAAAAAGTATTTCCATATGCTCTTAAGAAAAATACAGCATGAATACTTATGATAAATTCTCTAGTCTGCATCTAAAGATATATAATTTTCCCCAGGTAGAAGTAATAATCACTTTGATCAGCCTGGCCACTTGGTTACATTTCTTTTAATCCCTAGATATGAAGTTCCAGAGACAATCTGATTCTGAGTTATAATTAGTACATTTTAGGCTAACCAGTAGTCATAAAATAGTGATACGTAGTGCAAGTCTCTTTTTGTTTGTTGGTTTTGACCCTCAGCTTTAAGGTTCCAAACAAATAGAAGACAAATTGCTAAGTGAAAGAGAAGATTGAATAGTTAAGGTTCACTCTGAATAACTTAATTGTCACATTGTCTCTGGGGAGCAGGGGATAATTTATAGAAGTGTCTCTTCTACAGATAAGGACATAGGCACATGGGGGTCTGTCAGTAATTCAGCAACAGGCTACAGAGGGCTCAAATATTGCGGACCCATGACTTTATTTTTTTATACAACATTTGTATCATGGGATATATTTAACCTAGAGTTTAGATCAATGGCTTTTTGTGGGACAAGGTTTTTTTTTTTTTTTTGCGGTACGCAGTCCTCTCACTGTTGTGGCCTCTCCTGTTGCGGAGCACAGGCTCTGGACGCACAGGCTCAGCGGCCATGGCTCACGGGCCCAGCCACTCCACAGCATGTGGGATCTTCCCGGACTGGGGCACGAACCCGTGTCCCCTGCATCGGCAGGCAGACTCTCAACCACTGCACCACCAGGGAAGCCCTGTGGGACAAGTTTTGATAATGAAAAACTTGGGTATGCAGAAGTCAACTTGAACAACTCAACCTTTGATTCCTTTGCCGTGAGCTCAGGTGAAGTCCACCCAGCACCCTCTTCTGATCTCTGTGTGTCCACCTGCGGTCCCCGCCACAAAGTGTTGGTGTTCCTCACCACGGCAGGCCACGTGGACACAGTGGTTTGCTCTTTTGGAGACAATCTGTTCCCTTTGGTAACCTTGCAGGTCCCTCTTAGGGCCTGGGGAGAAAGCCGTGGAGGCAAGACCCTCTGTACCTTACTCTCAAGCTCCCAAGACATGTCAGCCATCCCTGTGTCCCTCCCTGGCTGTGTGGCCTGGGGAGATTTACTGAACTTCTGTCTTCAAGAGCCAGGTTAGTAAAGGAATTATGGGGCTTAAATTCTCTGGTTTCTTTTAGTCTCATAGTTAAAATCATCAGAATAAATGATATTGCACTTCCCTTCTCATCCCTTCCCATTTCCCATGTTTATACCAGGTTGATGAGAATGCAGTGAATAGCCTCTATACCTCCTCTAAAGCCTTTTATATTCCAAACTATCCCTTCCTCTTCCCTGACTCAGAGAAACTTCTAAAGAGGGATACGGGGTGGGATCAAGAAGGAGTGGATTCTGCTTCAGTAGTTCCTTGCTTGTATATTCTGTTGTAAACCAATGATACCTTTTGAACCTAGAAATTATGAAATTGGCATTTTCATTGCTGTTGTTGATGACTGCTCTGTGAACCAATTACTTCCTGATGGCCCAGTGACTCACAATTTAACTGAAGGATATTGTGAAACAGTTGGTTTACTTCTCAAACAATCATTCCATCACAGTTTTTAGAGGCTTTCTCTAATTCTGAAGTCAATTTGTCCACAGTTATGCTAGTCAGTTGTGAGCGTATTTAGAATCTTCTTAGGCATTTCTGTAGTGCTGTGCTCTATACTAAATACTGCAAAAATCTTTTGGTTGTTGTTGATTCAGAAGGGGATGTGGTGGTGAGTAGGGAGGAATCAACCCACAGAAATGGGACAATGGATCATGGAGATAAAATGAGTTTCATCCTGAAATCTCATTTTGGTAGCCCGACTTAGAATTTTTCAGGTTGCTTCCCATAGAAGAAATAATGGAATCTTTTGTATTAACATCTAAAATTGTGAGGAAAGCTGGCTCTTAAATGAAAAGATAGATCTGGACTTAACTGACTCTGTGACTGATTTTGTGCCTGACAGGTGGTGTGGTTAGACAGTCTTGGGGTCCAACCTTAGTTCTCTTTGTCCCTGGCATCGTGAACTTACCCAGAAATACTCGCATCTGAATGATGGAGATAATATTTCCATTTCAAATTTTTTCAAGCTATTTACATGAGATATTACATGTATCTAGAATGGAATGATTTAGTAGAGAAATATTCTCTTAGCTCGGGATATATGTTGTTTAAAAAGGATTCAAACATTCGCTTGAAGATTTCTAAAATCAGTTGTCTATGGAAACATGAGAAATGAAAAAGGGAAGTTAAAGACAACAACACCAAAACTGAGTGAGGCAAGGAGAGGGAGGACAACAGATTATTTTCCAGGTATGAACCTGTTACCAAATCGGGTCCAGCTGCTCGCCGCTCAAAAATCAATACTCAAGAGAGAGATGTTGGTAGAAAGGAAAGTTGCTTTTCATCAGAAACCTGGCAATCTGGGGAGATGGTGGACTCAATGTCCCCAAAAAACCACCTCCGAAGATTCTGCTTGACCATGAAAGTTTTAAAGGGAAAAAGGGAAGTAATCTCAGTTAATCGTTGAAATAGGGGATCCGACTCCTTGGCAGCCCCCACTGCGTGCATCGACTTCTTGTGATCTTCCTCTAGATGTCACTTTGTTCACGGTTTGTTCACACAGTTTGTTCTCGAGATTACTGAAGGGGAAGTTAGGAAAGAGATCTGGTCATCTGTTAATTACTTATTCTTCAATTATACTTCTCTGATCTACAAAAAGAACTAACAAGTTAGACAAGGTATTGCGTGATTAGAAGATTTGAAAGGTGTGCTTAGGCCAGAGATGAGTAGAGCATGTAGGCGCCTGGTTTAAAAGTTACTTACAATATAGTTCTGCTAAAGTGACAAGAAAAGGGACTTCCTGCTGAGGGCATTTTCCTGCAAAGAACTGCTTCCAAAGCTAAAGAGTGAACTAGATTTGTTCGTGCAAAATTGAGTTATTCTTCTTATTCTATAAAGCTCTTTCTAATGTGCAGAATTTTTTAAAAAAACATTATTTTATGTTTTAGGTAACAGTTCCTTTTTAAAAAAGGAATATTTCATGCTCTGCTACACTTCAATTTTATAAAGCAGACCTCATAAATACATTATTATATCCCTCTTGGCTATTATGAGGAGAATTTTAAAGACCAGCTTTCTTACTAAAGATTGATACCTAGAATATAAAAACTAGAGTTGTTCAGGTTTATTAAGAAGGAGAAAGAACCAAGCTAGAAATCCTAAATGAGAGTGAAACGTTTGTTTACTGAGTTATCCCATTAGTTCAGCAAATATTCAAGTAAGAAATATAATGGCAAGTATCCAATTTAACCAGCAGGCATATTAAAATTATAAGAGGCTTTCATAAAGTTTTTGCATACTGAGAGATCCACAATTTCCCTTGAATGGAACTGGAAACTAAAGACATACCAATACTCCCTCCCACCCTCATTCTTAAGGTAATGCAAACTTTTTGGAGCAGGCTCTTTATCTAATTTATATTCAATCATTTGGAGTCAATAGTTTTTCAGTGAACATTTTCTTTTGTAGCATATGTCACTTCCCGTTCATGCTTTTTGGTTTGCATTAAAATTATTCTCTCTGAGACAAGAGGATTATTCCATCACCCACTGCAGATCTCAGAAATGATCAAAAGATAAAGATTCTCTCTGTAGTGACTTCCATGTGCCTGCCCACTATACAGTATCTAGCACTCTGCATCAGGGGGTTAGTGAGGGTTCATACAGCTCCTCCCATTTGTTTCTCAGGATGAAACCTCTTTCTAACGGTGATCACAAACTTGCCTACACTCTATCTTTTCCAAATGTGTTGACATTTCAGGCAGGTAGATGTATCTTCCCCTGGTTTCTGTAGAGGTATGAATTTTTCCCAATGTAATCATTTAGCAATTTCAGTGGATATTTTAAAGAGAGATAAAAGTTTAAAACATGGGCTCAGATCACCAGATTAGACCCCAAATCAGAAGTTAACCCTAAAAAAAAGCCCTTTTTTTTTTTAAGAGTGTTGACTCAGGTCAGACTTACTCATGGAAGTTTATCTGTGTTTCTTGGAATGAATCTTTTGTTCTCTTTTTGATATCACTTTTTATATACTTGAAAAACATAGAAACTTTGTTTAATTAGAGACAGATAA
Organism: Monodon monoceros; assembly: GCF_005190385.1. Lineage (NCBI taxonomy): Eukaryota > Metazoa > Chordata > Mammalia > Artiodactyla > Monodontidae > Monodon > Monodon monoceros. Next base: position 10,693,125 of record NW_021703772.1, read on the forward strand.
TATAATATCAGCAAAGAGTTAATACTTGCAATTATAGAACAAAATACTGTTGATATATTAAAATGCTTATGTTCAAAATAAACCACTTTGTCTCTATTGCTTCTCTGGCCAATCAAAGCATAATATTTCTAATTAATTACTTAGCTGCAAACATCAGGCGTATTTGCTTTTCCTTTTTTCATTCCTCATATATTGATCCCTGTGGTAGACTGCTACAATAATGGCCCCCAATGAATCATACTTCCCAGTACCTGTGTATAAGTATAGTCTGTCCTCATGGACTTAGGGCTGGCCATGTGTCTTACTTTGGTTAGAGAGACATCAGCAAGTGTGACACAAGCAGAGGATTGAGGAATGCTTGCTCCTTGGAACTTGACTGCTTGATGGGCCTTGTGAAGAAGCAGGTCTAGCATGAGAGACATACCAGGCATAAGAGTGAGGCACCTTAGACCAATGAGCTTCACTTGAGCCATCAGATAACTGCAGCCATATGATTGACTCCAGGTAAAACCAACAGAAAGCCACCCAGCTGAGCCTAGCCCCAAATCTTAAGCCACAGTATAATGAATAAATAAAATGGTTGTCATTTTAAACTAATAAATTTTGGAGTAATTTATCACATGAGTTTAGATAACTGATACAGTCTTAGTATAAATACTTGTCAAGAAAATTTTTTTCCTTTTTGAATGGGTATATGTCTTTAACACATTATAAATTAACACCCCATTGTAAGGTATAAATTCTCCAATTCATATGTATTGCAGTGATGAGAGTGTGCTGCTCGGTTCTCTTTTAAGAGAGAAATTGCTTCAAGGAAGGTGAGAGCTGCCAACTTCCAGCTGCTCCAAGTTCAAGATCGACAATCATTTTCTTGAAGCTTTCTCTGGGCTACTCCCGGTCAATGACTGAGCATATAATCAAGATACTAGAGGTAGGCCATTTCTGTCCATTGTGGGGCTCCTCCAATGGGTATTCATTGCTCTGGAGCTCCCCATTGGCCTGGACAACAATTTGAGCTGCACTAGAGCTGCTCCAATTGTCTTTCATTCCCTCTCTTCTTCTATAGGCGTTAAGACCCGCATAGGATTTGAAAAGTCTTCCTGTTTGGGTCTTTTATATTTTATTCTTTACACACTTTTAAAATGATGTCATGCTGTCTTCTATTTTTCTTGTGTTCTGATGAAAATTCTATTGTCATTTTTTTTTCAAAATCAGTTCTTTGGTAGCAGACTTTAGAACATCCTAGATTTAAAAAGTAATTTGTTAAAGCATGCACAGAAGTGTAACAGTGAATAAAATATATTGGTTAGCATTTCAAACTTGTATAACCAATGAACACAGCCTAGGTTTTTTTTTCATATTAATTTCAGTAACTTGACTCCACAGATATAGGCAGTATGTAACCAGAAAGTTATAAGTAAACACAGATTGTACATGATAATTTTTGTTCACAAAGGTCATGTGTGCAGGTGCATGAATGAAAAGCATGCATAGATTATGATCGAACTGTTTTTTAAAATGCAAAAATGTAAAATTACATCTTGTAATTATAAAGAGATTGTCTATATACTTCAAAAATTAAATGTTGCTTATACCAGGTGTATGAGAGCTACAGGATTCAAGTAACAAGCAATAAGATCTCAAGAAATTAATACTGGTCAAAGAGAACAGGAACATTTGTACATTTCTCTGAAAATACATCTGCTACTAGAATATGAAATCTAACAGGAACTTAGAGAAAAAGTTGGAAAATCTAAAGGCAATTACTTAATATTTCTTATTACCTAAACAACAATATGCACCTGTATTTAAATTGTCAGTCTCACGTGATTGTCATTTGATTTGTTGAGTTTTTCCTCTATATGGAATGTCTTGTCTTTCTCTGGCTATTTTCTATATGTTATCTTTAATATTCTGCCATTTGCTTACTATGTCTCTGCTTATATTTTCCTTTGAATTTATCTTGTTTGAGCTCAGTGAACTTCTGGGATCTTTAAATTTATGTCTTTCACAAAAGTTGGAGAGTTTTGGGCCATTCTCTTTTCAGATATATATATTTTTCTGGCCCATTCTCTCTGACTGGTAGCAATAGATGATGTATCTTGAGTAAAAGGAACTGCTGTAGATAGGCCTTTAATAATGTTGTGGTGAGGTGTGTGTGCGGGAAGTGTTCTATAGTCCTATGATTATGCTTCAGTTTTTCAGTAAGCTTATACCTCTGTACTGTGAACTGCACAAATGCTTCTCACTATTTGTCTCCTCCCTTATGTGGGACAGGATGGTTAAAGTGGACTAGAGTTGGATATTTCCCTTCTCCAGGTCAATTAAGCTCTGATAATATTCCAGCAGGTAGGCTCTGGTTAACTAGTTACCCCTGAAGGCAGACCTTGTTAAGAAGAACAGAGTGCCCTATGTATTGGGTTGGCCAGAAAGTTTGTATGGGTTTTTCCGTACCATCTTTGGCCAAACCAATATTTCCAGAATGGTTCCTTTTCCTCTCTCTCTTCTAGAAGCCCAAGGAGATTTTTCTCTGATATTTACCGAGGGAATCTGGTTGAGCTCCTGGAGATAAATCTCACAACATCTTGGGCCCCCCTATGTCTGGGGCCCCCTGCAGGTTTTATCTCTCAGAGTTGTCCACACTGACCCTTCAGCAAGTTATCAGTTGCAGTTCAGGTTTTACTGACCCGGCACTGGTTCCCTCAGTAGTTTCCTCTCCTGAGTTTCTGCTCTGCTAGTCAAGACTCCCTATATTCCCCTGTCTGTCCCTCCAGTCTTGGGGGCAACAGTTTGCCCTGTGTCCTACCATCTCTTACAGATCCAAGAAGAGTTGTTGATTTTTTAGTCTGTTCAGTTTGTTACTTGATGTTAGGACAGAATGGTGACTTCCATGCTGCTTACATGTGGAACCAAAACTGGAGGCCATCATACAGTCAGTTTTAGAATCTTTCTTCTCTACCTTGGAAGCACAACTTCTGTTACATTAAATTTTAGTGCACTCATTCCTTATAATTTTTTCTACCTCTACTTTAGTCTCTGTGAATTTTAGATAGACTGTGTAAGGGACAATACATCACTTAAAACTAAGTGAACTATTTCAGGCATCTGTTTACTGTTCACTTGACTAGACCAATATTTTCCTCCAATCTCTCATCTTTTCTACAACTATATTCACAATGTAGAACAGTCATTATATCATTCTGCTGCCAGTAAACATGAAATGGCTCTTCTTTGCCTAAAATATATGTTTTTTGTTTGTTTTCTTACATGACATTCAAAGCTTTCCACCTTTTGGAAACATCTTCCATTTCTAGATTTCTTTCTCACTCTAAACTCTATAATGTATTTGTAATGAATGTGGAATTTTTTACCCTTCTTATTTACATAAGAGCATTTTGTGCAGTTGATAATACAGGGAAATGCATAAGTGTGGTATAACTAAAACAAATCAGGATGAAATGAAAACCTAAGAAACAAGAAAAGAGAGGAAGAGAAAAAAAGAAAGGTATGACAAAAAGTAAAAACATCATGGCTGAGGAAAGAAAATGTAACAGAACCCCAAATGTAGCTTTTAGCTTTCTAAGAGGATTGATAAAATAGGAAATATGTTGGATAATATATTAGTTGTATTGGAGTTGGAAGACTGCTGTTTACACATATCAAGATTATTTTTTTCCCAAAACAGTCATTTTGCCTTCTTGAATTTGATTTTTACTTAGAATTTTCCTCTCAAGTCAATATTTGTCAAAAGCCAATAAACCCATCAAGACCACATTAAACTGAACCTCCTCCAGGAGGTCTCCATGAAGCCAAGCTCCTCTATGAGAATAAGTCCTTTTATTTGCCCATTTTTCTGGTTTTTGCACTTATTTATGTGCTGCCTTTTTTGTTAGTTTATAGTAAAGGCCTTTTGTCTTTATCATCATCCTTTGTTTGAATTCCCAGAGACAATCATAATACTTCAGACAATTTTGTTTTCATTCAAGTCTCTGCCTTAAATATTAGACCCTAACTGAATTCAAAGGCAATGGATATATGACTTATTTACGTTTCTGTAATCTTCAGGCCTTGTCGGAGAAGAATAAGAAGAAATTTAGAAATAAGTCAAGTAGTTTACAAAGATATTTCCCTGAAATTTCATACTCCCAAGATGAGATGCTATTTCTATGAAGAATCAACCCCCACTGATCTGTAGGCTCCTCTGTGGTTGCACAGTGGGGTGCAAGCGGGGAATGAGGAGCATTTGTTCAGTAGCACCTAAAAATAGACATATTTTATTAAGGTCTAGCAGGAAATAATCCAAGAAAATGATGCAAGCAATTTTTTAAAAATCACAAAGGAGAAGGAATAGCATTATAAGGTTTCAGATAAATAATGTTAAAAAGAATGAGACATGTATGTGGGTAATTTATTTTCTGAATTCTATGCATGAAATTCCCATGTTCAAAGCCCAAACTCTAAAGTCTGGTTAGGTCATAATAAATCATTTTAAATCCAGAGAACCACATGACCTTTCTGCACTCAAGACAACAGCTTAGGTTTACCTCCTCACCACCATTTGATGTCTAACAGGAGCTATTTTTGTTTTCTGTTGCTATCCTGCTCTTCCTTCTTTCTATTTTATTCTTGGCAGTAGATCCTGGCTTAAGACCATGTAGAAGCATCTTTTCTATGACTGTTGAGCTCTTGAGCTCCCACCTAATCACTACCATCATTGTCATCAGTCATGTATTAAGTCTCTATGTTGTGTAGGGTCCTGGGGAATCGAGGTACATCATCTATATAATGGTATTCATGTCCTATACTGGTGATAATTAATGACGTAGGTAGTAATTTATTCAGAAGTTTAGGAAAAGTAAGTCTTAGCTAAGTAAAAGGAAGGGAAATCACTCTGGAAGAGAAAAATGGGAAAAAATGCCAGTAAACATGCAGAGACCAACTTCATGGAAGTAAATTGTTCACACAGAGGAGTAAGGGAAGATACCCTTGAAATATATTTTAAGGCAATATTTTAGAGAGGTTTGAATGTCAAGAAAAGAAGTGTGGATTTATCTTCCAATGGGGAAATAATTAAATGTTTATTGGGAGGCCACAAATTTATTTATTTACCATATATTGAATACAACATAGAACTAAATGCCTGGAATAGAAAAGAAATAGATGCATTACCTTCCAAAGGAACCATGCATGGCAGAGGGTGAGAAATTGCCACACAGAAATAACAATATGTGTATAGAAAAATGTATGAATATGTTTTCCTCAGGTAGGTCAGAAAAATGGAAGTGTTTTTTTTTTTCTACTTAAGAAGAAACATATCAGACAAGGAAATTATAAATAGGATTTCTTTAACCTAACCAAGAAGGAGATAAAGGCAATTTCAACTGGAAAGAACAGTGAGCTAAATGAGAGAATCCTGGAAGGTCAGGAAATGCTGACTACAATATGATTGGAGCTGCATAAAAAGAGCTGACTTTCTGCACTAAACCTTACTTTTACAATATTTTGAAAGAGGTAATGGACTTGAAACATTGGAGAGAAAATAATTTATTACAAAGATCACAAGCAAATATTTGGCTCAACACTCTACAAGTGTAGAGTAGAATTAACTTAAATAAATATACAACTACTGTTGAACTTAATATAATATGAAATAAGTTATTGTTAATTGTACATTCTATGTGTCTGGCTCCCGGCTGAACACTTCATATTGATTTACATTCTGAGCTAGCTGGTAGACTGAAAGCTATTTCATTCTTTCAATAAATATTTATTGAGAACTTACTATGTGCTGGGCTCTCTAAGGGGACCATCAGTGAGCAAAACAGGAAGAACTCCCATTCATGGTGATGCTTATGTACTTGATGGCACCATCTTCCTCGCTGTTGTATCCTAAAGGCTACACACAATGCTTAGTGCAAGAAAGTTTCACATGCACATCTAGCCAAGATTATCTGGGGCATACCTGGGGTCAAAAATTTGCATTTATCATTAGTTGCAGTGAGGAAGCCTGCACGTCACGGGAAACATTGAGACATCTTGGTAAAAGAGTGAGTTCTTCTAAAAAGGATCTCCTATGGGATTGGAGTTTGTGTTGGGTGATTTGGGAGAAAGTTCAAGGAAGCAAGGATTTTCTCTATATTAGATACTGTCAGAAAAAGGACAATTCTATGACTGGGAATAATAAGTCTTATCTAGGAGGGAAGACTAGAGGCAGGTTAAAGCTGTAATTGAAAAAAAAATGGAAAAGAGATAGCCATTACTCATATTAGGCAGGAGAGAGGGATATTTGGCAGTTGGATATTTGTTGTAGCTTCCACAATGACCTGGTTTTTGTTTGTGCTGGGACAAAATGATGAGTGGTCTTGTTCTTTGTTTCACTTCATCATGGCTGCAGAATGACCTTGTCTGATGTTGGTGTCCTGTGAAATTATTTATTTCCAAAAGGAGAACAACATGGCAGAGCCGTGAGGATCAGACCAGCTCCTAACAACAACAGGACTTAGCAGTCATGATATCAGGGGTGTTCTTCTCTTAGAATTAACTGTTCAACCACAATGCTATGAGATAAGAAATAAACTAGAAGAAGAAAACTGCAAAAAAACAAACACATGGATGCTAAATAATAGGCTGCTAAACACTAATAATTCACTGAAGAAATCAAAGAAGAAATAAGAAAACTACCTGAAGACAAATGAAAATGAAAACACAGTGATCCAAAACTATGGAATGCAGCAAAAGAAGTTTTAAGAAGGAAGTTTATAGTGATACAAGCTTACCTAAGGAAACAAGAAAAATGTCAAATAAACAACCTAACCTTACACCTAAAAGTAACTAGAAAAAGAACAGAACAAACAAAACCCATGGTGAGTAGAAGGAAAGAAATCATGAAGATCAGAGAGGAAATGAACTAAATAGAGATAAAGGATTAGAAAAGATCAATGAAACTTAGATCTGGTTCTTTGAAAAGATAAACGGAATTGATAAACCTTTAGCCAGACTCATCAAAAAAAACAACAAACAAAAAAACAACAGAGAGAGAGAGAGAGAGACAGAGACAGAGAGAGAGATAGGGTCCAAATCAATACAATCAGAAAGGAAAAAGAGAAGTTACAAGTGACACCGCAGAAAAATCATAAGAGATTCCTGGGTACAATTATATGCCAATATACTGGACAATGGAGAAGAAATGGACAAATTCCTAGAAATGTATAATCTCCCAAGACCGAACGAGGAACAAACAGAAAATAAAAATAGACCAATTATTAGTAATGAAATTGAATCACTAATTAAAAAAATAAACCTCCCAATAAACAGAAGTTCGGAACCAGATGGTGTCACAGATGAATTCTACCAAACATTTAAAAAAGAGTCAACACCTATCCTTCTCAAACACTTCTAAACTCATTCTACAAGGCCAGTATCACTCTGATATCAAAACCAAAGATATCACAAAATGGAAAATTACAGGCCCATAACACGGATGAACATAAATGCAAAAACCCTCAACAAAATGCAAGCAAACTGAATTCAACAGTACATTAAAAGGATCATACACCTGGATGTAATGGTATTTATCCCAGGGATGCAAAGATGTTTCAATATTCACAAACCAATCAATGTGATACACCACATTAACATATTGAAGAATAAAAAGCATATGATTACCTCAGTAGATGCAGAAAAGAATTTTTAAATCTTCAGCATTTAGTTATGATGAAAACTCTTAACAATGTAAGGAAACACACCTCAACATAATAAAGACCATATATGACAGCTAACTCAATAGTGAAAAACTGAAAGCATTTTCTGTAAGATCAGAAACAAGACAGGGATGCCCACTCTTGCCACTTTGATTCAACATAGTATGATAAGTCTCAGACAAAGCAATCAGACAGAGAAAATAAATAAATTTAATCCAAATTGAAAAGGAAGTAGTAAAACAGTCACTCTTTGCAGATGACATGATACTATACATAGAAAATGCTAAAAGCACCACCAAAAAACTACTATAACTTATCAATGAATTAGGTAAAAATGCAGGATACAGAATGAATATACAGAAATTTGTTGCATTTCTATAAACTAACAATGAAATATCAGAAAGAGAAAATTAAGAACAAATCACATTTATAATTGCATCAAAAGAATAAAATACCTAGGAATAAAACCTGTACTCAGAAAATTCTAAGACACTGATGAAAGAAATTAAGGATGACACAAACAGATGGAAATATATATGGTGTTCTTGGATTGAAAGAATTAAATTATTAAAATGAGCATACTAACCAAGGCAATCTACAGATTTGGTGTGATCCTTATCAAAATATCAATAACATTTCTCAGAGAACTAAAACAAGAAATTCTGAAAGTTATATGGAACAACAAAGGACACTGAATATCTAAAAAAATCTTGAGAAAGGAGAACAAAGCTGGAGGTATCACAATCTCTGATTCCAGACTATACTACAAAGCTATAGTCATCAAAACATTATGGTACTAGCACAGAAAAACAGACACATAGATCAATGGAACAGAAGAGAGAGCCCAGAAATGAACCCACACATATATGGACAATTAATCTATAACAAAAGAGACAAGAATATACAATGGGGAATAAGCTTCTTCAATAAATGTTGTTGGGAAAACTGGAAAGCTATGTGCAAAATAATCATACTGGATTCTTTTCTCACACTATATACAAAGATAAACTCAAAATGCATTAGACACTTAAATGTATGTCCTGAAATCATAAAACACCTAGAAGAAAATATAGGCAGTACTCTCTTTGACACTGGTCTTAGAAATATTTTTTTTGGATATGTCTCTTTAGGCAAGGGAAACAAAAGCAAAAATAAACAAATGGGACTATATCAAACTAAAAAGCTTTTGTACAGTGAAGGAAACTATTGATAAAATGAAAAGGCCACCCACTGAATGAGAGAAGATATTTGAAAATGATATATCAAATAAGGGGCTAATATTCAAAAGATACCAAGAACTCATACAACTCAATACCAAAAAAGTAAACAATCCCATTAAAAAATGGACAGAGGATCTGAAAACACTTTTCTCCAGGGAAGACATACAGATGGCCAACAGGCACATGAAAAGATGCTCAACTTCACTAATCATCCAGGGAAACACAAATTAAAACCACAGTGAGACTTCACATCATATCTGCCAGAAAGACATCTGATAGATGTCTTTTTATTTGTTGTTACATCTACCTTTTTATTATAAAAAAGACAATAAATGAGAAGTGTTGGCAAGGATGAGGAGAAAAGGGAACCCTCATGCACTGTTGGTGGGAAAGTAAATTGGTGCAGCCACTATGGAAAACAGTACGGAGATTTCTCAAAAAATTAAAAATAGAACTAGCGTATGATCCAGCAATTCCGCTCTGGGATATTTATCTGAAGAAAATGAAAACAGTAATTAGAAATGATATATGCACCCTTATGTTCATTACAGCATTATTTACAATAGCCAAGATATGAAAGGAACCTAAGTGCCCACCAATAAATGAATGGATAAAGAAGATATGGTATGTACATATAATGAATATTAGTCATAAAAAAAGAAGGAAATCTTGCCATTTGTGACAACTTGGATGGACCTAGATGGTATTATGCTAAATGAAATAATTCAGACAGAGAAAGACAAATACTGTATGATTTCACTTATATGTGGAATCTAAAAAACAAAACAAAGAAACAAACATAACAAAACAGTAACAGAGCCATAGATACAGAGAACAAACAGGTGGTTGCCAAAAGGGAGGGAGGTGGAGGAATGAGAGAAATAGGTGAGGGAGACTAAAAGGTAGAAACTTCCAGTTGCAAAATAAATGAGTCATGGGTATAAAATGCACAGTGTGGGGAATATTGTCAATAACTATGTGATATCTTCTTTGGTGACACATGGAAACTAAACTTATTTTGGTGATCAGTTTGAAATGCCTAGAAATATTGAATCACTATGTTGTGTAACAAAAACTAATGTAGTGCTGTAGGTCAATTATACTTCAAAATCAAACAAAGAGATCAGATTTGTGGTTACCAAATGTGAGTGTTGGGGGCAGGGGGGAATTGGATGAAGGCAGTCAAAAGATACAATCTTCCATTTATAAGATAAATAAATACTAGAGATGGAATGTACAGGATGATGAATGGAATTGACACTGCCATGTGTTATATATGACAGTGTTTAGGAGAGTAAATGCTAAGAGTTCTCATCACAAGAAGAAACCTTTTTCTGTTTATTTAATCTTGTATCTGTATGAGATGATGGATGTTCATGCAACCTATTGCGATAATCATTTCATGATTATATAAGTCAAATCATTACACTGTACATCTTAAACTTACGAAGTGCTGCATGTCATTTATATCTCAATGAAACTGGAAGAAAAATATAAAGGGGAAATAAGGAATTAACTGTTTAATTAGTTAAGATCTGATGTAACCATTCCCAAATTCCTATCCCCTCACCACATGGGAAATGGTACCCTTTTCTAGCCCAGTTTAGTTTCATACCAGATGTTGCTATTTTCTGGGTTCACATTGTCTCTGGACTCCGTGCTGGTTCTAGATGGACTGGTTGCCTTCCAGATGTATTGCTACAAAACTAGTAATAGTAAGAGGGGTGCTGGTAATAAGTCTCATCTTACAGACTAAAAGATTTTTCTGGAGTGATTTTTCTTTTTGGTAGTTTTAGTTGTAGTTCCAGTTCTTCTCCATCTAATGTTGAGACCATTGCTATCACTATTTTATTTTCAGGTTTTGTTTTGGCATTTTCTCATTTGCGTTCTGTACTCCTGAGAAGATGCTTGCTTTGTCCTCCTCAAGACAAAAAGCTTTTTATTTTCTTGCTTGCTTTCTGCATTCGCCCACTCTGGCACATGCTGAGATCCCACAAACCTAAGATGTTCCAAGTCTACCCTCCCACTGGGGCTGCTGGTGGGGTGAGGTATAGGACCTCCAGCCTGGGGAAATCCCCACACGAAGTTGATTAGGTCATCACAGGATTGGTGACCTCGTCACTGATCCTTCTCACTCAGTCACCCTTCATGGCTCTATTAGCAAGAACTGAGAGCACACGTGTCAACTAGTGAGACCTCCTGCTAAGTGGCTTAACATCTCGCTGGTTTTTTCTCATTTAACTTTCCAAAGATACTTCTAGTGCTTTACACACACTGAGAAACGCCATGGATCCTGACATTTTCCTTCTGAGAAGAGCAAGCCCTATTCTGGGCATGCGTGGAAGGTTGCCTTGAGGAAATAAGTGACCCTTTGTCATCATTTATATCTCTAACCCTTCAAAAATTATCTAGTTCACACACACTTACGGGTACTGTATTGACTTGCATGCTGCTGCTTTCCTAGCATATGATCCCTTCTAACAATCTGTGGATTCTTGAACACTTTCTCGCTCCCAGTACATGTCAGTTTATATATGAATTTGCTGCCCTACCTGAGTGATAGCAGCTGAATTGGTATATATTACATTCCAATTAAATGAAAAGAGTATTTAGATATTTTGTGGAACAATAAAGCAAACACACACACAGAAGCCCCACCAGCTACATGGCAATAATTCACTATTATGTGTGATTTCTAATTAAGTGTGCGATTTCTAATTATGTGTGTGATTTCTAATATTGTGTGTGATTTCTAATGCTCTAGCCTGGTGTGTCTTGCTGAAGCCGGGCAGACGTTGTGCTTGATCTAAGTGATTCTCAAAAGTCCTCAATTCTCTGAGGCAGATAGAAATGATTAGAGATTATGTGACAACATTTCTAAAGATCCCCATTTATAGTTTCCACAGGTTCTCACGTGGCTTGTACTGTGACTAGCTGTTTCAGTACACACTGGTCTTTTTATTTTTTTCTTTCCTGCCTGGTGTGTGTTATGTAGTAATGTATATTTTTGTTATTTCAAATGAAATTGATTTGCAGTTGGGAAAATAACCACCCTAGAGATCAGTTGATGCTGTATTTGCAGAAAGAAACGTATACAAGAAAGTCATATGTGCTAAAAATATGAAAGAGCCCCAGTTTACACCTAATTTAATTTCTTCTATCCACTTTTCTTCGCTTATATTTCCTACAACTGTCCATTAGCACCACTCTCCTAGAACAAGCAGGCTATTTTCTTGCAGAAGAACACTAGGGACCCTGAGGATAGCTTAATCATAAAACAAACTGAAAACTAAAAAACACCATCTAGATAAGAAACTGCTAAATTGGCTATAAAAACTATTCAAAAACGAATCTAACACCAGAGGCATAGAAAACACGAACAGGAGGCTCATGTTTCTGACCGCTTTCCCATCTAAATTTCACATTGAAAATTGCCTCATAAAAGACATAGGTAGCAGGTCAGGCACACAGGAAACAATTTTTTCTATCTTCTGATGCCAAAGAAGATACAAGAGATGCAAATTTTTTTTATTAAAAGAGATGCAAATTTCCTGTTTTGAGTTTTTGTTTTCTTGACTCTATCTTATAAAAGATGCTGAATATTAGGGGAAAAAAGGAAATTATTCATCCTGGCATGTGATGTTTATAATGTTCCCACTGAGCTGCACATCTGTCACTGGAGTACAGTATTATAAATTGGTAAAGGGCGTGCAATATATTTTTCAGCCGAAGTGTAACATAAACCATTAGAGATGGGAGAGGACTTAATAAACAAAGGAAAAGAAAAGGCCTTCACTGTCACAAGCCAATGTCAAAAGCAAACAGCAATTACATGGAAAAAGAATTAACATTCAAATTTTAAAGTACCATTAATGTCTTGTGGACATAACGCCCTGTCTGTGAACACCAATGGGAAATGAAGTTTTGTTTGTAGCACTGGACAATCCTAAAGGGGAGCAGACCAAGAATAGTATTTTTAAAGAGTGAACAATTATTTCATTATTTAATATTGTATAAAATTTCAAATACTCAAGACATGGAGTTCAAAGATTGAATGCATTTTAAGACAAAACTGAAAGGTGTTATAAAAAATATTTAAACAGGGCTTCCCTGGTGGCGCAGTGGTTGAGAGTCCGCCTGCCGATGCAGGGGGGCACGTGCCCCGGTCCGGGAAGATCCCACATGCCACGGGGCGGCTGGGTCCGTGAGCCACGGCCGCTGAGCCTGCGCGTCCGGAGCCTGTGCTCCGCAATGGGAGAAGCCACAACAGTGAGAGGCCCGCGTACCGCAAAAAAAAAAAAAAAAAAGAGAGATCTATTCTTATCCATATTCACCATTACTACCTTGGTCTGCATCACTACCATGTTCACTTCATCTACTGCAATAGCCTCCAACTGGCATCTCTCATACACATTTTCCCCCTTCAATCTAATCTTTGCTTAGAAGCCAGGTATATGCTTTTCAAAGGAGTGCTAATCTCTGATACATCTCAGTTCAGAACTCAACTCAGTTCGGTAGTATCCCGTTACTTTTTTTTTTTTTTTTTTGCGGTACGCGGGCCTCTCACTGTCGTGGCCTCTCCCGTTGCGGAGCACAGGCTCCGGACGCGCAGGCTCAGCGGCCGTGGCTCACGGGCCCAGCCGCCCCGCGGCATGTGGGATCCTCCCGGACCGGGGCACGAACCCATGTCCCCTGCATCGGCAGGCGGACTCTCAACCACTGTGCCACCAGGGAAGCCCCCTGAAAGTACTTTTAAAAAAGTGTTACTGTTGACACTGACCCATGAGAGGTAATAGCACTCTCTGACTTTTTCTCATTTCTAGGAAGAACTTAGAAGCTACACATGGTCTCAACCAAGGTTAGAGCTTCGTCTGCTTCTTCCAAGGAAGACTGAGAAATCTTAAGATAATTTCCTACATCACTGAGACCACTTAGGGTTTAATTATATATTCTATTGCATTTTTCTTTGGCTTCATAGACAGAAGAAAAAATAGTGATGATTACTCCAGTATTGAAAAATCTGCTAGCAAGAATTAGATATCATTTTCATCCATTCTATTGACAAATTTTAGTGCAAATGGTAAGGAAAGAACTTAGATAAAATACAGGGATTCTGGAAATATCCTGAGAACTCATTATTCTTTCTTTTCACAAGAATACTTCTGTCTCACTTGTCCAAATGGCTGTAGGAGATAGTAGATTGCTGGGTATAAGAGAGTCTTTAGCTCTGGGGATTGAGGAATCCTTAGGAAGAGACCTGTGAAGGGCTTTCCTTCCATGGGCCTGGTGAGACCATGGTAAGAGATCTTTTAAGAAAAGATTATGGAGGATATTGGAAAGAACCTGGCTTACAGAAATCTGTGGACCCCTGGGAATTTAGAGGGGGCAATGCTGAACCCGTGTGTACATGTGTGTGTGCGTGCACCCACGGACCCACAAGTGTCTGGATGGACTGGTCTCCTTAGCCTTCAAAAGAGAAAGCAGAGGTGAAAAGGTAGACTGATACCTCTGAGGCTAGGAGAGTATGAGACTATTAGGTCAGTGGTAGGATTTTTCCTGCTGTCTGCCTATTGGCATACCTTTAGCTGACAAAAGTAGATGGTGATTCGACTTCCTTCTGAGAGTTCCTCCACTTAGGGTGCTTCAACAACCAAAGCTGATTCCTAAAGAGATGACAAGGAAAAATAATCCCACTCTGAGGGACCCAAACATCCAGCAAAGGAAGCTGAAATAGAGGAGAACCTCTGGAGGGGACAGATGAGGACTCAGACGACACCAGTATATAATAATAACAAGGTAAGGAACAGCTATGACTATTCCAGTTAGGTACAAAGCAAGACTTTCTAAAATAAAAACTAAATGTTTGAAGTACAAAATTCAGTAGATGAGGTGAAGTATGGGATGATTGTTGTTAAGACCAGGATTAGCAGCCCGGAAGAGTGAATGCAACAATATTATCTCAAAGTACAGACCAAAAATATGAAAAGAGAGAAAATTTGAACAGATGTGAGATCTGGAGAACAGATTTCAGAAACTTAGTACCCAAATAACAACAATTTCAGAAGAAGAAAAGGAAACTGATGGGAAATATACAATAACTATACTAGTGACTAAAGAACGTTTCTCTGAGATAAAAGATTGCTTTCTACAGAATGGAAAATTACATTAAGTTTCTGGAAATAGTAATGAGAAAGACATATGCTAGATTCTTGAACTCAAGGATAAAAGGAAAGAGAAGATGGTTTCTATTAATTTTGCCTATTTTCTGCAAAGGGACTTGGTAAGGGATAGGATGGTAAAACATTTTTATGAACGGTGACATTTAAATATTCATTTATCCAACTTTCTGAAGTATTTCTCTTTATACATTATTATTCTAATGAATTAAACAGTTTAATGAAAGGAAATTAAATGTCTCCAAAAAGTTAATCTTTTTCACATATACAATTTCCATTCTCATGTACAAATTAAATCACCACCCTAAAGGAACATTGTGCATAGTGCTTCATATAGATTATTTCAGCCACTTATGACTTCAAAGGGAAAAGAGAACCTGAAATTATAAAAGAGATGATTTTAAAAGCATAGTAATGATGAAAATGATAAGGTCACTTGTGCTGTAAATGCATCTGTAGCTTTTTCTTTCATGGGGCTATTTTCATAATAGCAGGACATCAAGTACTTTTTATTATAATTCAAATGATTTGAGAAATAAATGTTTGGTACAAAATGATAACATTTTAAAACATATTATACATTATAGTCAGCAAAAATATAAGTGTAAAATTAATGCTGTGGAAAAATAAGCCATAATGCTTAAAGCAAGCAGCTGACTCTAATCCTGTTTCTGTTTTCCATGAAGTGTAACATTGGTCATCACAATAGAAATGCAGGTTCCCATTCTTTCCCTCTTCACCTGCAGTGATTTGAGAAACCAATCTTATTTCCCTGGACATCCTCTCATTTTATAAAACAAGAACAATGATAGTTTCTATGTGAGGTTTGTTAGAGACAGTGCCTATACACCACTTATTATAAAACCTGGTACATTGTTAGTGATGAAAAAATATTAATGGTGATCATGACTAATGACATTATTTGTTTACACACATGGAGAAGGGACAAGACCAAAGAATTTAGAAATAGACACAACTAGGTTGAAATTCTTCTCTGCCTCTTATTATCTTTGTGGTCTTGTGAAAATTGTTAATTTTTCTGAGTCTATTTTTCTTATCAGTACATGACAGGCTAATGAGTCCCTCTCGTTACTGGATGAGGATTAAGTGAGATGAAAAGTGGAGGGGGCGGAGTCAAGATGGCAGACTAGGAGGATGTGGAATTCGCGTCTCTTCACAACTAGGGCACCTACCAGGCACCCGTGGGGGACCACAAGCACCTAAGGTGACAGGAGGAACCCCCAGCGACCGGGTAGGACGTGGGGCATGGGGGGAGTGAAGGGGAGGACAAGTGGAGGTGGGACGGGACTGGTGCCCCTGAGGGCGGCTGGGGGAGGGGAAGGGATCCCACGCCCAAAGGGGGAAATTGGGGAACCATTGGGAGGGCAGAGAATCAAAAGGGAGCATGGCCAGGTTTCCCCTGCCCACTGGGGCCCCCAGGAACCTGCTGAGATCCCAGGCCCGATCCCCTGCCTACCGAGGCCCCCTCCAGCGGCGCAGGTCCTGAGGGAGTGGGAGGGATGGAAGGGGGAGCAAAAGTAAATGCCGAACCTCCAGGACCGGCATCCCTGAGGGGTGGCTGGGGGAGGGGAGGAGTTCCTACACCCAGTGGGACCCACCCATGGTTAGGGGTCCAGTGGCCACGGGAGAGACCCTGGGGGAGACGGTGTGGGGACGGACACGAAGGAATGGAAGGGAACGTGGCCATTGCTTTCCCTGCACACTTAGGCAACGGAGCCTTTTGAGCTCGTGGGGCTAATCCTCTGGCCCTCGGAGCCTCCCTCCTGGGGTGCAGAACCCAAGCCCCGCCCCTACACCCCACCCAGGGCCCTACCTCTACATTTGGAGACCCCCTGTGAGACCCCCTCCAACACGTTGGGCCTAAACCCCACCCACACACCCACACTCAGGGCCCAACCTCCAAGCTCCAGAACTCCACACTCTGGAGGCCCTCCTTTCCACATGGTGCCTCTCCCCTTCCACGCAGGTCCTAAGCAGAGTCCCCACCCCATGCATAAGTAAATTCCTAGTAATGGAATTGCTGGATTGCAGGGCACGTGTATATATGTTTTTCTTAGATTTTACCAAATTGCTTTCTGAAGTGGTCATTTGTCTTACTGAGAATAACAAGCAGAAATTTTTAAAGCTCTATAATTATTTTCCTGTATGTTTATCCTTAAATAAAAGGTCATTGTCAAGGGCACTGAGGGACACTTTATGCTCATGCCTCTTCACTGTCCATTTGAATGCTGAATGTTGTGGAATTCATCATATTGTTGCTCTGCTTATTAGAATTATGTTGAATGCAGAACAAGTATAACATTTTGTGATTATTTTGTATACCTGTATCCCTTTATATAAAGTGGGTCATTAATTCCTTGGGATATAACTTCCTATGGAAACACTTGTATGAGAAAACCAGGTTTACCTTTTGCATCATTTCGCTTTGTGGTGCCTTTTGTTAAAGAATCTTGATCATCTGCAAGTATAATAAATTTCTGTAGCTAGAAAATATCTAGTGACTGTGAGAAATGCAGAGGAGTTAAAGAGAGTCCGTGAAGAAAACAAAACCATTCGGAAGGAAGGATGGATAAGTGAATGGATACATGCATAGAAAGATGATAGGCTTGTAATGAAACAAGTATAGTAAAATATGAATAGAATTTAGGTAGTGTCTTTAGAGGTATTCACCACAAATTCTTTCAATTTTTCTATATATTTGCATGTTTTCTTATTAAACTGTTGAGGGAATATAAAAAGATAATGCAGAAAACAATCCATGGAGAATATATGTGTCCTTAAAGCAGATGAAACTTGAACTAAAGTAACTTTAATAACTAAACCAAATATAATAATAATCAAAAGAAAAAATGTTATTTTTCCTAGGTATAGACATTTCTGCGAATGCAATTTCTATTCCAAGATAGCCCGTTGGTTCTTGATTGAAATTGAAGCAATCAAAATCAACCACTATCCATTAGTTTCAAGACATACCTCCTGGGCTTCCCTGGTGGCGCAGTGGTTGAGAGTCCGCCTGCCGATGCAGGGGACACGGGTTCGTGCCCCGGTCCGGGAAGATCCCACATGCCGCGGAGCGGCTGGGCCCGTGAGCCATGGCCGCTCAGCCTGTGCGTCTGGAGCCTGTGCTCCGCGGGAGAGGCCACGACAGTGAGAGGCCCGTGTACCGCAAAAAAACAAAACAAAACAAAACAAAAAAACATACTTCCTATTCCATGTAAATGGATTCTGCATTCTTGGCAGATATACTGACTAATTCTGTATACACAGTAATCAGTGTATTGGGAAGTTCTACCGGGAAGCATCAAACTTATTCATTTACCTGTTTTTGGAGCCTCTGCAGGAGAACCTCCTACTAGGTGAATCTACTTTACATGAATTTCTTTCTTTTCTTTCTGTAGGATAGAAAAATAACTTATTGAATGGGTTTCAAAGCATCATTGTACAGCAAAAACTGATTTTTATTTCAAGTTTTTGCACTATAAGTAAATAAGAAAAATGCATCTATCGAACAGAAAACCGTGATAGAGTACCTCAGTCAGGATCCCAGCACGAGGCGAATGGCACATTTACCAGGGTAATTGAGGAGAGCTTAAGAAAGAAACTGTTTACAAAAATGAACGTAAGCTTAAGAAAACCAAAAAGCAATGGTAAAGCAAGGAATGACAAATCAGATGTGAACAATTATCACACCTAGACCCAAAAGGGCAGGAGGGGGAAGCAGGTACCAGTTATAGTGACGGAGAGGGCCCCCTGATGGAAGCTATGTCCTTTTGTGGAGTAACACAGCCAACTCACAACAGGGGGAGGACAGCCTGGGAAAGGGTACCCCAGTCTTTCTCTTCTCCCATCCTACAAACACCTGCCACTGTCTATGAACAGCTGAACCTATTAAGAAGTTAGAGAGCCTGTTGATATCGATACAAGACTGTAAAAGTCAGCAGACGGACACAATTTGAGTATTTAGCTAGGAGATCAAAGCTACCCAGTGCATAAATCTCTTACAGATTACAAGCATTTTTATACTTTTAAAAAGTCTCACAATATTCTTCTTTGTCAGTGACTTTGTAAGGATAAGTAGATAAACAATGAGGACTTGTTATGTCTCTAGAAATGTTATTTACCATAATGTTATACATATTTACCAAATGGTCCTACCTAGAAAAAAATTAAGACTTTCAATTAAATAAACACTCAACGTCAGTCACTTAAAAAAAAAAATCTTAGTTATTGAGTAAAGGGTGAACAAAAGGATGGAAAGTAACACCTCAGATGATGGGAAGCAAGATCCAACTGGCCCTTCTCCCTCAGGTCATTATAAGTAAAACTAAAACTTTTTATTTTCTTTAGCTTATTTAACACTTATCAAATTTTGGTAAGCAAGGACTAATTATTGGTTTTACTGATTTATTTGGTCTTGAGTGACATATTCAAAATACTAAACTTAGTTGTAGCCAGATCTTGCTAAGACTACAAGATTATGTCTAATTCATCTAAAATCTAATTCAAAGCATATTCAACATCTAAACTGAAGCATATGCAGCATGACTTTCATCTTATTTTTACAGAATTTGACATGAAGTTAAAAGTATTCTGAATAATATGGTATAAAATAATTGTATACAATTATTTTAATGTGAGATTGAACTAAGGAAAATGAGTGGTTTGATTTTTAAAGTTTTTGTATGTCCTGTAAAATACATCCTTAAAATACCATCTGTGTTTGAAGACCCATTGACTACCTAAATATCCTCATACTTATTATTAAGTTGGAAATATGAACTGGTGCAGCCATTCAAGAGAAAAGTGTGGTAATATTTATGAAATGCTATGAAATAGGCATAAATTTTAACCCATTAGTTTTACTTCTGAGAATTTATCCTAAGAAAATAACTAGACATTTAGACCAAGATTTATGTATGCAATTTTGTTCACCCATAGAGAACATGAATGGTAAGAAATTATCAAAGAAATAATGCAAGAAAAATTTTCAGGGCTGAAAGAAAACTCAAATGGTCTAACTGAAAGGAATGCTAAGTAAGATGAGTAACAGATACCCACACCTAGACATGAGATAAATATTCACAGCTTCATGGATAAAAATAAAATTTTTTAAAGTTTCCCAAGGAAAAAAAGTGCTGTCACCTTCAAAAGAATGAGAGTCAGGCTAGGTTGATACTTCCCATTAGAAAACACTGATTGCTTGAAAACAATGGAAGGGTAGTTTGAAAATTCTGAGGAAATGTAACTCTTAACTCATTATTATATACAAAAATAAATTTTGAATCAAATGTGAGTATAATTGAATGAGAGCATAGACAAATGCCTTGTCTCTACATCCTAACACACACAACCTCCACTTCAGGGAGAAAAAAAAAGTAGAAAATCATATGTTGACTTTAAACTGGAAATGAATACGAAAACTCAGAAATGTCTGAATTTATCTGGAAATGACCAGACTAATCTTTCTGTCATCCTGTACAATAGGAATTCAAGAGAAAAGTTAAATTCAAGTATAAAAAAGTTATTATTTTTTCTTTTTTCACGTCTGAGTTTGTGGCTTGTGAAATTCATAGCTATTAATATTACCATTGCTAATAGTAATTATTTCTGAATGCTTACTATCTGTCAGATAATTTGCTAAATGCCCTAATATATAAGCACATTGAATCCTCATAAATTTTATGAGATTTAGGTATTACTGATATTACCTCTAGTTTATGGATGACAAATTAAGGTTCAGGAAAATTAAGTAACTTTCTCAAAGTCACATGTTTAGCAAGTGGTAAAGCCTGAATTAGAACCAGATCTTTGTGACTCTCAAGACTATTGTCTTGAACATCGCCGCAAATTTTGACTAAGGTCCAACTGACTGTCCTCTAGAAACAGTACATGCACCTTCTTTGACCTCCCAATAATTCACTGCTTTCTTTAATATTCCCATTTTTGTGTGTGTGGAGAGAAATAATTAGAATCTTTTCAATCCTGTAACTCCAGAACCTTCCTGGTATTCTCCTGACTCATCTCTTCAAAATCTACCCTATGCTGAAGATGTCCTAGCATTCCCTGTTTTCTGCTGATAAGCTTGCATTGAATAAGTACCTATGTCGAGGCATGCAGAGTTGGCTGAATTCATACCCAAAGACAACTTAACTCTGGCAAAACCTTTCCAAAAATCCTGGGGAAATGCTTGGAGGGCTATTGTAAGTATTAATGGAAAAATGGTGAAAGGATATTTCAGCAAAAGAGAAATACATTGTTTTTTTCTACTAATAAAAGCAAACACTGAGCTTTATGGAGTCAGCATGTCTAAAATTGATTACAGCGCACTCTTGGACAATAGGCCATTTATCTTCCGTGAACATTTAAATAATGATTAGACCACCTGTTCTTCCCACTTTCACCCTCCTCCGAACTCAGACTCCATCCCCAACTTGGTAGAGTGGACATGGAAAGTTCTGTAAGGATTTCCTTTACACTGCAGAAGCCTAGTGCCAGGGGTGTTTTGAAGCTCAAGTGTATTGCTCATCTTAATGCAGTTTGAATGTCTCAGTACTGAGTTAAGTCTACAGCTGAAGGTTGCTTGCTCACTGTCCGCCTTATTGTGTATTTTTAACCTCAGGTATTTAATTTTGTTTTTGCCTATAAGTAATATTATAAACACATGTGTGTATAGCATGTAACAAAGAAAAAATGAATGATCTGTTTTCCTAGTTTACCTAATTCCATATTAATTAAACTTTCAAAGAGTATACCAAATACAATCATCCTGACATTTTCGTGGCCCTTACTTTCCTGTTTCACAACTCCCTGCTGAAGAAAACCTTACAATTCTTTCTACTACTTCTGGTTTTGCTTACTTTTGTATTTTCCATAACATTATAGTCACTGATAGGGAAGCCGATTGAACTTGCTTTCACTTGGGTAGGAATCATTTGATCTAAAGGCACTTTCCTATCTAACTTTGTCATAAATAATATCAACTTTGTAACTGACAGTCTGCAGGCTCTTGCAGCTACCTGCTAATGCATCTTCAGAGACCTTCCAAAGCAATGTCAGAGCTATCCCGGAAGTCTCTCATATATTCTCTGAAAGAAGATCACTATGCTCTCTGCTTCACTACCACTTCACATACCTTGTTCCCCTAACCCTCATCCATGTTTGCAGCTTGATTCTCATCTGTGGAGTCCTATTGTGGCCTCCAGGAGCTTCCCAGCCATCCAGCAACCTGCCTCTGCTTAAAGCATCACCATTTTTGTCGATCAGCTGGTTCACGAATATTTACAGAGCACCTACAAAATGCCCAGCACTGATGTATATATCAAAGATGATAGCAAATGTCTTTCTCCTGTGAGTCTTACATTTCAGTGTAAGGTGCTTGGGAAAGTATAATGAAAGACAACCTCTCCTTATCACCCCAGAAAAATCTCTTCACAAAAGTAGAAAACATTTTTGTTATTGAATAATCATTAAACCAAAATGTGATGTGTGGCACAGTCAATCTACAAAAAAGAGATTGCAAAGGCAGAAAGAAATCTCATCCTCCTATGCAGTTAAGCAGATACAACCTACTGCATGCATGTTTTCAAGAGAAACAAACTAGTCCTTAATTAAAAGGATGTGACAGCATCATTCGTCATAGCTAGTCTATCCTAAATTTATTGGTAATTAAAGTAGCCACCTGTTTTGCAAAAGTCTTTTAAAAAACAATTTTCTCACATCACTATGACCTGAAGCAGTTTGCAACCTGGGGTCAGCACCCACTGAAGTTAAGGTCTTAGCACCCCAGGAAACTATGGATTGGGGCATTATATTCCTTGATGATTACATTTCAAAGAGATCGTTCCCAGGTCCTTAAGGAAACATTCCTGACTTTTAAAATTAACAGAAGATCAATTTAGCTTTATAAAAAGATTTACATACACTTCAAAGAAACAGGGAAAGAGCTTGCAACTACAAGTTTTCTAAAGTAAATGCATTAAGAAGCAGGAAGGAGTCTCTTCCCTTATTTTCAGCAGGGTAAATTAAGTCCCTTATTTTCCACTTGTGTTTGCTCTTTAAAGGGACATAGGCCATCAATAAGTAGATGAAAAGATGAAAGAATGAACATATTTAAAAGTAAAATGTGTTATAAAAATTAAATAAGCCAATTTATTTGGGAGGCACTTTAGGTAGAATATCAAGGGTGTACTGTCTGAGGACGTGACGTTTGACTTGAGACCTGAGAAGACAAATGTGAAAGTTCCAAGCAGAATAAGTAAATATCAAGGCCCTGAAAGAGGAACAAGAGTGAGTCGTTCAATGGACATCAAAAAGCCAATACCACTGGGATGTAGTGAAATTGGAGAGAGTAAAGCAGACAAAGGTGGAGAAGAAGGTTGAGGCAAGATCAAGACTTTGTAGACCACAGAATGGAGCTTAGATGTTCTTCTGGTTGCAGGGAATTATTTCAAGCAGGGGAATGACAGGATCTAATTTATGCTTTAGAAAGATGTTTGGCTGCTATGCAGCAGATGACTGATTGGAACTGCTGGCAGTGGTTGTATTGGGGAAAGAATGCAGTTAGAGAAACTGGAGAAGAAGCTGTTGTGAAACTCCAAACAAGGGATGAGTTTGCTGGCACTCTGGTTGCTGCAATAGAGGTGCTGAATGCTGTGATAGATTTGCAATGTCTTTCTCACCTTCTCGAGGCAGCTCACATGGCCCAGCTTTGGCCCCTTCTTCCAGATTCCAAGCCAGCAGTGAGTTCTTCCTATTCTTCAAATCTCTCTGCATCTCCTTTGGCCTCATCTCTCCTCTTTTTACCTCCTCTGATGTTCTCTTCTGTAACCAGTTGGAGAATGTTCCCTGCTTTTGAGGGCTCTTGTGATTAGATTGGGTGTACCTGGATAATCCCAGCTATTCTTATTTTAAGAACTCTTATATGGTAACCCTAATTCCAACAGGAAAATTCCTTCAACAGGACTAGATTCATGTTTAACTGAATAACCAGAGGATAGAAATCTCAGGAGGAAATTTTTAGAAATGTGCCTACCCAATTCCTCAGTCCTAAAACGTTTTTTTTTGAGCTGACCCACCAATTCTTTAGTCCTACACAGATGTGTCTTAATCTCAGCAGCTGACAGCTTAGCGCCCAAATTAGGACAGCAGCTACAATCACATATTATTCATTCATTTATTCATGTATTTACTAAGTATATTTTGAGCTCTTTTCATGTTTTGAGCACTGGAGATAAGGCAGCAAACAAGATAAACGGATCTTTTGTTTAGCATGTAGTTTACATGCTAAGGATAGATGCTGACAGATGTCATTTTTGATATCTTCATAAGACTGGTAGTCAGAAAATGGAGAAACTTTGACTAAGCAACAGATGTTCCAGCTTGCTTTTAAAACATTAGTCTGAAAATGATCAATCAATGTGTTGGTCACTTGCCTGGTGCCTCTCTCTGCCATTATCTCAACAGGAATAGCAGAAATAACCTCACTCTCCACATCCTTTTTTTTTTTTTTCTTAAGCTTAAGATCTATAGCATAGAGTTCATCCATCTGCAGAATAATTTGAGGTAGAAAACGCTATGTACTCCAAGGGAATTTGACCCTTCGGATAACCAACATGCACCTAGGAGACTTACTTTGCAAACAGCAACAACCTCTAAGATTCTCAAAGACACAGATAAGTGGATTCAGAATGGAATTAGTGGTCTTTGGGGTCATATGGAGCATACAGAGAAATCTAAACGAGTCAACCTTTTTAAAGAGCTAGTGACGGCTTGAGGGGGAAGAGGTGATGAAAGAAATTTTGTTCTGACCTGCTTTGTTGTCAGGTCCCTGGTTGGAGCCTGGAATTGGAGCACATTTCCTGAAGCGGCTATTCTTAATTCATCTCAGACCCCATCTGAGCCCTCAGCTGTTATTCTTTTGCATCCATGTGATACCATATGCACCTCAGAAGTTGACATTTCAATGACAAAGTACAAGTAAATTTATTAACCTAACACAAAGGACAAACTGGTTAAAAACAGAGAGCAATCCTACCACACTGCCCACAAACTATGTAAGTTAATTTGCCTACATCAATGATTTTATGTTAAGGTTTGCATTCTGTTGGGTTCCTTGATATCACTCATCCTACAAATAGGAGGTATAAAGAAAGGAGCTTAATAAACCTTGAGAACAGATTGATTAATTGGATTTAGATGGGTTGAATAGTTTTGTTTTAATGCCACAAATATTAGGCATATTTAATTTATAGTAAAGAGGGAGGAAACATGGAGGGGAGGCACGTGAAAGGCAAAATGTCCTCAGGTTTCTGGAGGCATTTTGCTTTAACAACGAATGGCTGTGATGGCTTTGCTGACTGAGAGGTAAAGGGCTTGGCAGGGTTCCACAGTTCCAACTGTGCAGTTGTCTTTTGAAATGATAAGTGGTTGAAAACATGGTATTTAGAAATCCCAGCGAACTTTCCTACTCCCCTTCACCCCAGTCTTTCAAAATCTTTTTGAAATGAAGGTAAGAACCAAAGTCTGATAAAGGCAACTCATTTGAGCAACTTTTATTCAGTCTTTACTAAGTCCCAAGCTCTATCTTGAAATTATCTTGAAGTTCCAGATCATTCCAGGGAGTTAGTAGGAAAATCTGCACTAAAAGGCAGAAATAATACTTGGTGAAGACTGGACCACACCTGGATGACCTGTCTCTCCTTCCATGTTTCTTTAGAAGCTAGACAATCCCTCCAGAAGTGCCAGAAATTGTTCAAGTTTCATAAGAAGATTGCAAGAGTAAATAGTTAAATAAGTGTAACACTTGCTGATGTTAACCATACAATAAGCATGTTGCTTTTTGTATTTTCGTTTTTAAAAGACATTTGCTTATTTAAAAATGGGTGGGAGAGATACGCTATTCTTTATCGTAAGCATTCAATGGATTGTATAATCGTTAGTTGGAGTCCTTCCCTTCCCTCCACCTCATGATAAAAGTTTGAGAGTCATTCATACACTATTGATTTGTAATCCAAGCTTAGAGAGAGGCTTTCATTCCCACATGAAGATAAATTTCAGTCAGAAAAAACAATCCAAAATGCCTTGTGTACTTCTGTTCCTCACTGTTTTCTTTTCTTTTGCCTCACTAAACTTTTGTACTCAATAATTTTTACAGGTTAATGAAAAGAAGCAGGTCCAGAGTGGTAAATACATGTGATTCTGTAAGATATGCAAACATAATGAAGATTATGCCCTGGGGATTTTCCTGAGACAAAAATTATAAGAGCTTATTATTTATTTGAGAAGACAGAAGCAAACAAAACATGAGCAACAAAAGAAGATTGGGTTGTTTGGTAAGTTTTATTTTGTTTTATTTTCTCCCAATACTCGCCTCAGCCCTAGAGACAATTACATGACTGTTCCTGAGAAAGACAGAAGTAAGACCTATGAATACTTCTCACTTTGATGTCTGCACTTGTGGTAAAATATCTGGACATACATCACCCACAGAGAGTGGCGGGCAGTCACCAGCTCACATACAGAGGAGGTTGACATGTTCTAATATCCATTTCCCTCTGCTCACCACCAGCATAAAGCCTTCAGAAACTGAATCCACCAGGCTCTGAGTAATCTCAGAGTTGAGGTTTATCAGTTCAGTAGAAAGGGTTTCACTCCAGTATCCAGGCAAGGAGCATTACACAACCTCACGACCTTTGCATACAGTTCCACATGATAAGAAATAACTTTTCTCAATAATCAAATTCGTATTGGACTTGTGCCTCTACCTTGCATTTATTGACTTCTGACTCTATACAACCGTTACACTTGTTCACTAATATAAACAGAACAAAATGCCCTCCGCTCCAGCAGGATAAACCCTACTGGGGGGACCTCACATATTAATATATCAGTGATTAGAATCCACAACATGGACTGAGAATTGCTGAAGGTCAAGTATAAACACGGGAGCATGGAGGCATGTTTGATTACCCAGGAGTGGGAAGACCAGAAAAGGTTTCATGAAGGACGTGGCAGCAGGATTAAACCTTTTCAATCACATAACCATAGACTTATGTGATTCAAAAGATTAGAAAAAAGGCATTCCCAACTTGAGATTAGTGATAGGAAAAATTCAGCTGTGTGAAAGCACTTTTAGTGTTAGGAAATTACATGTGTATCAGTGGTATGATGGTTAATTTATGTGTCAACTTGACTAAGCCACAGTATCCCAATATTTGGTACCAATATTGGGTGGATCAGAGTCATTTAACGGTAGAACATCAGTGGAATCTTAGGGATTTTAGATTACACAAAACGTACGTAGTGGGAAGTTATTACTAACTTCCAGTCCCACTATTGGAGTCCAGATGTTTACTGCCTGGATCACTCCAGTTCATCTAACAGCAGGAATTCAACATCCTGAAAGTGTCATTTAGGTATTTCTCACATGAACCTAAAAACCAGTTAGAACCAGCTGCAGCTTCTACTCCCTCCCTTTTTTCTACTTCTCTTTTTTTTTTAATTAATTAATCAATTTCTTTAACATCTTCATTGGAATATAATTGCTTTACAATGGTGTATTAGTTTCTGCTTTATAACGTGAATCAGCTATACATATACATATATCCCCATATACCCTCCCTCTTGCGTCTCCCTCCCACCCTCCCTATCCCACCCCTCTAGGTGGTCACAGAGCACCTAGCTGATCTCCCTGTGCTATGCAGCTGCTTCCCACTAGCTATCTGTTTTACATTTGGTAGTATATATAAGTCCATGCCATGTCTACTTCTCTTCTATTCAAATTCCTCAATTCCAAATTCCTGCTCAAAAGCCAACTGGGTAAAACCAAATTTACTACTGCCTAACTTGAAAAAAATAATAATAATACATGTAACAAGGATGTTACCTCTGGATACTCCCAATTTAGAGTCCTTAGGATGCCAAACTGACATGAGAGCCCAAGTGGGGTTCGGAGGGCCCCTTCTTCAATTCATTACCACCCACTGTCCTTACAGGATACAGCAACAGAATTTTGCAAAGTCCTTCTTAAAAATATTTGTCAGCCTCTTCCTCTTACTCCTATCTTAAGATGTTCAACACCATCATGTATGGTCCCTTGTGATGAAGTTTTCTTCATTAAATTTAGTCCCATTAAGATTTGAAAGATAAATGTCCTATTTCTATTCATTTAGTAGTTGATTTTTTTAAATTTTAAGTGACATATCGAACCAAGCATTTTTATCATCATGTAGCTAAAAATCTCCTTTTATCTTAAGATAATAAACAAACAGGCACTCAAGCATTTTTAAACAAAGGTTTTCACTGAAGGCATTTTAACATAATATAGAAAAAAATGGAAAGAACCTAAATTTGTAACAGTATCAGAGTTTTCTAAAACAAATGTATGCTCCAATTAAATTGAAAAGGTTAATTAAATGTTCATATGCTTTTATGATGGATATAATATAACCCAAACATCATAATAATTTTCTAAAAAACTTAAGTGGTAAATCATTTCCAAGAAATGTTTAATGGGAGATACAGGACACAGATGGTATATATTATTTAATTGCAAATATGCATATATGTGTCTTTATATATTTCATGCCAAATTAAATATATTTCCTTATATTATGAATAAAAAGATTGAACCAAATATACTAAAGGAAACAATGATGATCTCTGTTTGGTGAAATATTTTTTGTATATATAATTTTCAACTTTTCACATGGCTCATATATAGCATTCATAATCAGATAAAAATAATTAATGTGATTTGGGGAAGGGGTAAGTTAAGAGAAAGCAGTGGAAGGGATAGTTACTATGAGGGATTGCCCTCATTACATCAATATAGGAACTATTTTGCCAAAAAGTGGATGGTACCGGCTTATAATTCACACTTTTACTCGTAAATCTCCTGCTTTGTGGTACCTCTATTAAGGATTCAAGATGTATCAAGTTCAACCACCAGAATGCAGTGAGAGAGTCAGTAGCCCATGGTGAAGTCAGACAAGTATAAATTAAAATTAAGCTTAGCAGTGTCACTGAAATTATCAATGAACCTGGCAACATTCAACCTCTGTGAGTCTCAGTTTCCTCATCTGTGAAATGGGGGAGTAATATCTACCTCGTCAACTTTTTAGAAAAATTAAAATATAAAAAATCATATAGGTAAAGAGAATAGCTCACTGCCTGGCACAGTTTCACTTAATGGTAATGTTAAAAGTAGTTGATGCTATTATTCCTTCTACTTTAGAATTAACTTGTCACCATGAAGCCACTCTGCAAGAATGGGGAGGTACCCTTTCAAGTAAAAAGCATAATGGTCATAAAAAGAACAATAGTGATAGCAATGCTAACTTCAGGCAGGGGTTTGGCTGTATGTTTCTCCATATTGTGAGTCAGCATTGAGTTTGTAAAGTTGCTTGGCAAAAATAAATAAATAAATAAATAATAAATGGAACCCTATGGTTATAACAAAAAAAAAATTCTGATACTGGCACTTTATTTGAATAAATACTTCATAAATAAATACTCTGCTTGAGAAAAAGAATGAAAGCTTTTAAAATATTAGTAACTCAAATCTCATGCAATGAAGTGGAAATAAAACACAAGTGTAACCACTAATTGGAAGCTATTTCAGCAAACGCGTTTAGTGGTCTTTGGTCGCAGCATCATACTGTACATTACTCACTTTGCATGAGACAACAAGGAAACACTGTATGACCATTGACTATGCATGAGGCGCTACTGGGAGCTGAGGGCACAAGACAGAGCTATTGGTTGCTCAACCTTTGTGATTTGGTCTACATTCATGTTCATGTCTTATCAAATGGTAGCAGACTATTTATTACTTTTGTTATCTCTTATTTTCTATATAAGCATATTAACTGATTATTTTTGGAGATAACATCTAAGACCCAAAATATAACCAATAAAAGAAAAGATTTTCAAAGCAGTGAAATAAGGTACACATAAAGGAGAGTAGAGTAACATTTATAAAAAAAACTATGTACAACATGAAGAGCTAGACCCTAATCTCCATTTACAAATAGGAAACTGAGTGACAGAGAGAGGGTAACTAAATTTGTTCAAAGTTCTGAAGTTACTTAGTGGTAGAGACAGAAGTCTAACTATAAAAGTTCTGTTTTATTACAAAGGTCTTGATCCCTTCCCCCAAACTAAAGTATAAAATGCCATATCCTTCCTATCTGCATTGCTGAACACTTGTGGACAACTCTACATTTACACACATGTGAGAGAGTAGAAAATGAGATATAATCAACAGTTTTCTAGTCAGCTTAACCTTTCAATTATTTTGCAAGATGTTAACATGCCCCTAAATATCTTTGATGCTTGTGTTATTAAGTATCTAGGAAACTAAACTGCAAAAAACCTCAAGTATCTCCAAACCCAATATAACAATAGCTCTTATTTCATTTCATGTACAGTCTTCACAAACCATTCCATGCATAAAGCAAATTCATACAGAATATTACAAGTAAAATAATTTTCAGCCTTCCGGGGTTTCCTTAAAATCCAGTGAGTCATCTGTGGCCACACACAAGGGCAATCTGTGCTTGGTCTGAGCACATCAGCACTGCAGGAATGGGACCAGGAGGACTGATGATGGTACATCTACATTATTTTTATTGGATATTGGAAACTATCTCATGAGGAAAAGGGGAATACATGACAGCTTTAAAATCCAAACTGAAAGCTTATTTATTTTGTTTAACTACTAGTCATATACTTGAGCACAGTCAAAAAATATGATCCTTCTCAGATTTCCTTTCATTGGTGCTTCCTTACTCATATATCACCCCATCCCTCTTCCTCCTTGCTTTGACTTCCTGAAAACACAAATGTGATGATTTGAAGAGATTTCATAGATCTTTCATTTAAAGAGAAAATAATAATGTACTCCACTATTACTGAGTTTTATCTTAATTAAAGTATGGCATAGTGGTAAAAAGTATGGCTTATGGAGTCAAACTGTCTCTGAATTCTGTTCTGCAATGTACTAGCCATGTGACCCTGAGCAAGTTCTTTATCCTCTGATTTCTTTAGTTTTTATAATCTGAAAAATGGACATAATAATGTTGAGAAGATCAAAAAGTGAATATTCCGTATGTTTAAACACTGAGACTTTCATTTTGGACTATGAGAGAACCTGTGATTGGATATAATCCAGGCATACAAAATAATCTACCGATTAACCATTAGGATAAGTTTTTCTAGAAAGTCACTAGTCACAGGGTCAGTATACAAAACTCGATTGTATGACTGTATGTTAGACATGTATGATTAAAATTACACGGACAAATATTCCATTACACTAATGTTTAAATACATCAAATAAATAGTAAATAAATGTAATGAGAGATGTGTAAGAACCCTACACTGAAATATATAAAACATCAGTGAATGTTTCACTTCTGGTATAGCCAAATAAGGTCTTTCCTACAGACAACAAACCTAAGTGCTGAAGGGAAAAGTCTGAAATCACAGTAGTGCAACAAAACCAGGTTTTGAATGGGAGAAATCCGGTACAAAAAGAACACGGCATGGCGTCTGATTCCTGTATTTTAATGGATTGTATCTAACGGCAGCTACAGTCAGCAGCAGGCAGGGCAACTAAAACTCCAATAGAGCACTTGGAGGACCAGAGGACTGAGTTTCAGTACTCCCTCTGCTTTCAAACTCATAAAATATTCACATTAGGGTTGTCATATTCTTCTGATGAATCAACTCTTTTATCAATATAAAATGTCTTTTTTTTTTTCCTCTAGCCATACACATTTTATTGCAAAATACCTTAGCTTAGCACCTTTTGAGGAGGTATGGAAGGAACCATTAGGGGTTTTCTGGGTTGCTAGAATATTTTGTTTCGTGATCTGGGCACAGGTTACATGGGAGTGTTCAGTATGTGAAAATTCATCAAGCTATATTCTATAACCATTTACTTTTCTGTATGTATTTCATGCTTTAATAATGTTTTTAAAACATTTCTAGTTAAACAGTGTTCAAAAAGTGCTTAGAGTTGGAGCTGGCAGAACCCATGGAAACAAAGGTTTATTCAATCTGAGAGCTACAGTACCTTAGAAAACCTACAGTGCCAGCACCTCATCTTCTGGATGAAGGAGATTCGACCCAGAAGGAAGCAGAGCTGTGCCTAGGACAGAGCCTGAGCCCAGCTGCTCCACCTAGGCCAGAGCTTGCAGTGTTTCGTTGCTATGCTATCAGTGCTATTCGAATCTGCCATTTACCTTGGCATTTCCAGAGGGTGTGAAGGGAAGTGGCTCATGGACCTTTCTGGTCTTCGATAAAAGTAGACAACAGAGAACAAAGCTGCTCTCCTTTATTTGTCCTCTGAGTTAGCATTGTCCTAGATGATGTCCTTATTCTGTTTTCAAAAGGTTTTCCTGTGAAGTCATTTTCTCCCAGGAAGAGCACACTTGCATGATCAGGAAAACATTGAAAATGGAAGAGGGGTTGAGAGATTTTGCCAAGAAAATAATGCCTTGATCACATAAAATTCTCACTGACAAAGACTAAGGAATAATCCTTAAAGTGTCATCTAACTCTGATAATACTTGCTTAATTGTGAGTTGGAATACAGGCACACAAACTTTAGATAAAAAAAGAGGGGAAATTTAGAAAAGAGCAACTTATAGAGCTGAGGCATCAGTGTTTTGAGAGAGGAAGGCAGCGTGGATAAAGTTTAGAAGTGGCATTTCATCATTGTACCTTTGCGTTTCTTCAATGAGTTTTTAATCATCTTCCCCAGAAGTAAAGAGATGATGATGAATGTCTTAGGGCATGCAGACTGCTATAACAAAATACCACATGTTATTTATAAACAACAGAAGTTTATCTCTCACAGTTCTGGAGACTGGAAGTCTAAGATCAATGTGCCAGCATGGTCATTTTCTGGTGAAGGCCCTCTTCTGGTTGCAGACTGCCTGTTTCTTTCTGTGTTCTCACATGGTAGAAGGGGTTAGGGATGTCTGTGGGGTCTCTTCTATAAGGGCACTAATCCTATTCATGAGGGCTCCACCCTCATGACTTAAGAAACTCCCAAAGTCCCCAACTCCTAACACCATCATCTTTGGGGATTAAGACATCAACATGTGAATCTGGGTGGGGGATACAAACATTCAGACCATAGCAATGGGTATTTTTGTGAACGCCGGACACTTAGCATTCATTGTGCAATCATTATATTAGTTGTTAGAGTGAGAAAATAATGTCTCACTAAGCGTCAAGCAGTACTGCTGGGCAACTGTTCATTCACTCAGTGGGTTGGACTGAATTTGGGCATCAACTGTGATACCAGTGGCTCCCTTTAGAGCTACGAGGGGCGACTGCACACATAGCACAACCTCAGCTCACTCTAAAAGCTGCAGCATTTCCATGGGTGGCTGCTATGGAGACAGAACTAACAATGAGTGCAGCCTGGCCATAGACTTCTGAGAGTGCTTTCCAGCTACATCTCCAGAACTGATGGTGTCAAGCATCAATATAAAATAAATGGAGCTTGAGATGAAAATTCACAAAGCAGGAGTCACAAAAGGTTTGGTTGAGAAAATCAAAGTTCATCGTTGGGTAAGAGAGAACTCAGTCTCAGGGCACAGCCAAGATCAAAGTCAGTGCACGTCAAAATCACAACAATAAAATTGAGTGCCAGGCTTGCAATTTGAGGAAAGATAAAATTGGAACAGGTGAGCAGCTAAGAAAATAATGGAAAGCTGTTTTAGCTATTAGTGGGTTGATTTTGTTTTTTGTAAAAAAGCAACCAGTAGCTTCATCTCTGAGGTTGCATAATATGGGGAGCAGCAGTGGGTCACAAGTCCCCAGAGCTGATGCTCAGGCATTGGCAGAGTGTGTCCTGAAATCCATCTGCATAACATTCTCACCCGGGGAAGGAGAAGGAAGCAAGAGAGTAGAAGCGATTAGTCTAAAGATTCTGCTGCACCCCTATACCCACTCCCACCCCTATACCCACTCACCATCTATCTTAGTTTCAACCCATAGCACCATCTAATCACTGTGAATCATTTCTCTAATCAGTGTATATAACACCTGTATAATCAATTTCCTGCATTATTTTTTGTTTTATTATAAAGTGGATCTGGAACTTCTGATAGAGGTGGTCCATGGATTACATTTTGAGAAGACTTTCTTTAAATACGTTTAAAGTCTCAAATCTATCCATATTACAATGCAAACATTTTGGGAAGACTTATTTTGCTCACAATACGCATAAGAAAGTAAGTTTTCTCTACTAATTGGTAGTCTGAAACTAAGTGGATCTGATTGACTTACCAAATTATGCCATGAGCTGTGCAAATAGATTGCCAAAATATGTAAGGCACATTGTCCCTCAGCTCCATTCAAGGCTCTGATTCCAGAAAATCTTAGACAAAGACTAAGGAATAATCTCTTATTGGATTTCCCAGACTTCCTTGCCAGTTAGATTCTGGTTTGATTTTCCATTGAGAGGTACTGGCAGGACATTGGAAGAAGAAAAAAATGGATGAATATGGCAGTACTTCTAGGAGTTGAGCACAAGAAGGTGTGTGGGCTCCTGAGCTTCTATTCAGTTGCACTGGTGCAGTCTCAAAGCAGCAGCAATAGCAATGACATTGCCTCCCGTGGAGCAGGGACAAGTGACAGCTGGACACCAGCCCAGGGATAGCTACAGATTCCACCTCTCTGGATAAGCCCTTCCTTGTTTGGGCTCCTCTAGTGGCCTCTCTGCCCCATCCACTCCACCAGCCCTTCTGACACCTGTATAAGCAATTCCCTGCATTATAACCCTCCCTGCCTGAAAGACCTGGAACTGTTTCCTATTCCCCTGTCTGGATGCTGACTGTTACAGTTGGTAAATTATTAAACTATTTCAAGCTATTTTTCTCAGCAATCTGCCCTACACCTTTAAGAAAAACCAGGAAAACAAAAAGGATATATAAGGAAAAAATGTGTTACTTCCCTTCATTTTTAAATAAAAATGTCATGCAGTCATCATTTTGTAGCTTATAAATTATTTCCAGAGATTGTCTCATTTAACCCTCACATTAATACTGGGGTTTCGATTTTTTTTTTTAATCACCATTTGCTTCATAGTTAATGGAGAATGTAAGTTATTTGCCCAAGGTCATATACGAAATGTCAGAAGTACAACTTGAACTCTGATCTTTTAACTCTGTTCTCTCCAAGAACAAAGCCCTTTCTCTTAAAATTTCTTCACTAATTTAAGAAAATCACATTTAAAAAGTAAATCCTTAGTTTTTATGAATTTTTCTGATCCATAAGAAGAAAATCTATACATCAGCCCAAATGCACATACTTTCTCTACCCATATGGTTACAGTATTTTCTTGTTTGGGCATACGTGAGAGCAAATTCTTTCCCTGGATCTTAGCATCTTAAGATAGATGGATGTAAATATGACAGAATGAAACAGTAAAAGTTCCTTTCTAACCATCAGATTCTTACGCTTCTGTGACTCTAGTCAGTGATTCTTAATTGTTCATCTCAGCGGCATGTTGTTGAGGAAAATGCAAAATTTTAATTATTTTAGATAATGAGAGACAGCATGCAGCCTCCACAGATAGTGTCCCAAGCTTGAAGAATGTTTTCGCACAAGATCACACTTATGCATTGTGACAGGTTACATCATTTCCCACGATGATGCACCATCTGGCCCAGGGAAGAAAACAAGTATGGGCTCTGTTGTTGTTTAAATATGATGCTGTTTTCAAAGCTGAGATTCAATAAATATTCACCAAGCCATAGAGGAGACTCATAGATCCTTTTAAATCACAATCTTTATTTAGATTCATGGTCAGGCCATGGAAAGGGGTAAATGTCAGCAATTGAATTGTCCTGAAATTATTGAACAATCACTTTATTTTTAAGTGATAGTAATGATAATTTACAAACTGAGGACATAAAAAGTTAAAGGGAAGTTTCCTTGGTTTTGGCTTTGGTCAATATAACTCTATGAGATTGCTTGTATATTAAGGCATGTAAAAAGGCATATTAAAATGTCCCCTTATTGACACAGATTTATTGCCACAGATAAGTATCTCTTGTAAATGCTTTAACAAGATATCAATTGCTTTTGACTAGAACCCTGACTTGTGATGATTTTTATAGATACCCTGTCAGGAACACAGCATGATACATTTTAGGCAATTTTCTAGTAAGACCACTAGAATAAAGCAAATGACATTCCAGTTAATTATTTTTGTGAAAGTGTTATTTTTTTATTTCTTAATTTTTCATCTTCTTTTTCCATTTTCCAAAGTTGAAACCACATGAAAGTTTGAAAGTTGATTGAAGGAAGAGAAACATAGGGGGATTTTAAAATACTTTCCCAACTAGAGTTAGACTGTAACATAAAAAGTTTTGAAGATCAGGTATGCTTTAAGCATGAAGTCATATGAAAAAACAGGAAGAAATGTATGAACTAGGTAAATAAAATCATCAGGCTGAGATATTTATTCATTTTTTTTCTTTAGTATTCCAAAGGGATTCCAGCAGTCTTAGGTTTCTTGAGGGCTTGAAGTCAGTGCCTATTGATATTTTTTTTTAGTCCCTGTTGACTTTCAGGAGGCTCACAGAACCTTGCACTTGGCAGTGCCCTCCGGTGTGCCACAACTACTGAAGCCCATGTGCCTAAAGCCTGTGCTCCATAACAGGAGAAGCCACCACAATGAGAAGTCAGTGCACCTCAACGAAGAGTAGCGCCCACTCGCTGCAACTAGAAAAAGCTCACGCACAGCAGCTAAGACCCAACGCAGCCAAAAATAAATAAATAAATGTATTAAAAAAATAAAAATAAAAAAGCCGAAAAGAGAGGCCTGGAACAGATTCTTCCCTCACAACCCTCAGAAAAAATCAACCTTGCTGATGCCTTGCTCTTGAAATTCTAGCCTCCAGAATTGGCAGAAAATAAATTTCTGTTGTTTAAGCCACCTATCCTGTGGTACTTAGTTACAGCAGCCTGCTACTGTTACTACAATTGATAAATTATCCAGCAATATATAAATAGAACAATACATCATAATGTAGTAGGGTTTATCCCTCAAATGAAAGGTTAGCTGAATATTTGATAAGCAATCAACGTAATTCACCATATTAAAGAAAGAGTATATGACAGTAACTATGTGGTCATTTAAATAGATGAAGAAATATCATTTGAAAAAATTCATGATGAAAATAAAAAACTCTTAGCAAACTAGGACAGTACATAAATATTATAAAGGGTATCTAGCAACAATCTACTGCTAAAATCATTCTTAATGGTATTGACTGAATTGTGTACCTCAAGATAAGGACAAGGGCAAAGGTTTCTTCTCTTAACCAATGCTGTTAAACATTTACTCTGAGGCCCAAGCCACTGCCATAAGTTAAGAGGGAAAAAAAATCATAGAAAGATGAAACACTACCCAATTGTTTTTAGGAAGCCAGCATACCTCTAACATCAAAGCTGAACAAGCACATTATGAAAAACTAAAATTATGGATAAATTCCCTTCATAACTATAGGCTCAAAAATTCTCAACAATGTATTAGCAAATTGGATCCAACAGATTAAACTCCTTGAAGTTGTATTAGTATACACACACATACACATACACACACACACAGTTGATTCCAGGAATACAAGTTTAACATATAAAAATCAGTCAAAATAATTACTCGTTCAGGGAAAAAAATGAGAAAAATAAATAACCATTCAAAAAATAGAGGAAAATTATTTAGCAAAGTTAACACACATTCACATACAAACACAAAATATATCAGTAAACTACGAATTAAAAAAACTTCCATCTTATAAAGGCATCTAAGAAAAACCAACAGCTATCATCATAGTTAACAGGGAAATGTTGAATGTTTTCCACCTAAGATCAGAAACAAGTCAAGAATGTTTCCTCTTTCAATTACATTCAATATTATACTAGGAATCCTTGAAAATATGCTAATGCTATAAAAATAAGGCATAACCATTGAGAAAAGAACAGTTTATTCTCAATTAACCTGTATGTAGAAAATATGCAAAAGGAATATAAAAGTGTAATTTAATAAATTAATTCAGCAACTCTCTTGATACAAGTTCAATATACAAAAATCAATTATATTTCTATATACCAAAAATAAGAAACGAAATTACACAAACAGTACTATTGGTAATATCACCAAAGAACATTTAAAAACTGGAAATAAATATAATGAAAAATGTAAAAGATCACTATAATAAAAACTACAAAACATTGCTGAAAAATTAAAGAACTGAATAAATGGACAGATATGCCGTGCTTCTGGGCTGGAAGACTAGATAATGTGAAGATGTCAATTTCCTCAAAATTCTAAATTATATTCAAAAGTTTAGCATTTTTAGTAGCAACTGACAGCCTGAAGAATTAAATTTATAACCGGAAAACACTGAAAATACAAAAAGCTTTCTAATAATAGAACAAATCTTGAAGACTTAAACTATCTCAGTTTTAAAACATAAATCTAGTCATTAAGAGAGAGAGATATTAACATAAACATAGTTAGATTGACCAATGGAGCAAAATAGAGACCAGAAATAGACCCTCACATATACAGAAAATTGATTTTCATCACTGAGAGAAAGAATGTCTTTATAACAAATGATGGTAAAACAGTGGATATATGTTTGGGGGAAAAAATACCGTAAACCTTGACCCTTACCTCACACCATAAATAAAATTTACTTAAATTGGGACCCTAGGGAGGATCCTAACCGCAAACTTAGGAAAACATCTTTGTGACTTTGGAATAGATGAAAATTTCTTAAATAGATCACAGAAACCACTGCCATAAAAGAAATGTATTGATAAACTAGTCATAATCAAAACTGAAAACTGCTCGTCAAAGAAAGACACCAAAATGAAAAGAGCAAGTCATAGACCAAGAGAAAGCATTCATAATACATATATATACAGAAATACTGGCAGCAGATGTCACAGTTTCCCTCATATATGAAGAACTCCCACCAACTAGTAAGAAACAGATCAGTGTCCCAAAAGGAAACATGGCAAACAGACGTAAACTCAGAGTTCACAGAAAGGGACATACAAATTGTTATTAACTATAGCATTAGATATTCATTCTCATCAATGAAATGAGAAATGCAAAAACAGAAAACCACTGAAATAACACTTTTCTCCTAACACGTTACCAAAAAGTTTTTGATGGTAACATGTTTATAGGATATTGTAAAATATGCGCTCTCATGCATTATGGGTGGTAATTTAATTTCAAGAAAATTGGCACCCTTATAAAATATACTTCCTCCATATAATTCCTCCATATCTGCTGGGAATTGTACCCTGGACCACAGCAAATATCTAAAGATATTCAAATCCCTCATATAAACTGGTTTAGTATTTGCATATAACCTACACACATCGTCCCATATACTTAAATCATCTCTAGATTACTTATAGTATTTAATGCAATGTAAATGCTGTTGAAATAGTTCCCAGCCCAAATTCAAGTTTTGCCTTTTGGAAATTTCTGGATTGTTTTTCCAAATATTTTTGATATGCAATTGGTAGAATCTGGGGATTCTACCCACAGATACGGAGAGCTGATGGCATCTATAAAATTTAAAACCCACCCATACTTTTTTAGAGTATGCCAGAAGTGTATAACTACCTACACACTGTTCAGTCTTCTCTTGTCGGTCCCTGATGAAAATGTTATGCTAGCATTCCAGTCCTGTTACTTCCTTCCTATGGATTCCTTTTGTATATTGAACTTATACCAGGGGACAGACTAAATTGTTATGAGTTTCAGCCGTATTTTGTCAGTTATTATTCACAGCTGAATGCAAACCCGAATTTATGTACATAATTTCATTTCTAGGAAATTATCATGTAAATACAATTCCAAAGATGTGCAATCGCAACAGTATGTAATTATATTATCATTTATAAATAGGCAAAATGCTTAAGTATCCATCCATAGAGGACTGTTTAAATAAATAATAGTACATTTTAATCTAATATATTAGCAGTTAAAAAGAATGGTGCTGCCTTTTAATGATTGATAGTAAATCATCTCTATGATGTATTACTTGGTAAAGAAATAAAATATAGAACTGTGTGTATAAGAGGATGCTATTTGTGATATATAATTTAAACAGTAGCATAAATATACATACACACAAATGCACACACATGTAAATACATGAACACTCCCAGCTACCCACCCTACACAGATGTGCTGGCCAAACATCACATAGCTACACACAAATATGCGCACACACACACACACACACACACACACACACACTGTTACATATGCTTAGAAACTTTCTGAAAGGATCTTCAAGAGATTGTCAAGAATGACAGTATGAGGAATTTTTTTTTGGTAACGTTTTTTGTCATTATTAAGAAAACTTTAAAACCAGAAAATTGAAGTAAAGCAAGAGTCACCCTAATGCCAAGAAAAAGTCATCAATGACATTTTTTTATAAAACTAGTACCTTCTCAGCATTCCTCTTTGATTAAAACAATTGGTCTTTGGGAATTCCCTGGCAGTCCAGTGGTTAGGACTCCGAGTTTTCACTGCCCAGGGCGCAGGTTCAATCCCTGGTCCGGGAAATAAGATCCCGGAAGCCGCACAGCACGGCCAAAAAATAAAAAACAAAAAAAGTGGTCTTCTTGCCCATTGAATTAATACTTTTCTTTATCAGCCTCTTGCTTATTATAGGGCATTTCCAAAATGCCAAGTACAAAGCAAATCAATTGAAGGGTAAAATTGAAAACTTGTAAATGATACAAGATTTCCTAAATCAATGCAAATGATGGTGGTGTCTGTTCCAATCAGCAGCCATATCAGGAACAAGGGAGGATCTAGCAGAACTTGGCTAGATAACCATTGGAGTAAAGAAAGGTTGTGGGCAACACAAGTATCAGTGATTAAAAGTAAACAATTTAAATATCAAAACTATAAGGTAGTCATATATTCAATATTATAAAATCTACTTATGTGGTATTTTATTTTGAGGATTAAAATAAAAAGTAAAAGATGTCCTGTTATGTTTACGTACAATTTTGAACTGATAATTACACTGGGAAGAAAAAAAATCAACACAAAATTCATTAGAAGAATTAATGCAATATTATGGGTATAATTATAGTTTTTGGTTAGATACAAGCTATAACTTGCATTTAGTTTTCAAGCCACGTTACAACCAGGCTTTCTCTTTATATAAGATTGCCAAATGAAAGACAAGACAGTTAAATTTTATTTTCATATAAACAATGAAAAAATTTTAGTATCAGTATACCTCACATGCATGTCTTATGAAATGTTCACATGGGACGTACTGATACTACAAATATTATTTGTTGTTTTTCTGACATTCTAATTTATCTTGGTGTCCTGTATTTATATTTACTAAGTCTAGCAGCCTCAATACAATGATATGCTAGTTCCCATTTTAACTGGATTTTGTTGGCATCATTTTTCTAGTACCAATTACCTCAGGAAAAAGCTTTCTGAATTGTATTTAAAAACTAGAAGGAAATATCACCAGCTTTTTTTTTCTTTTTACTTCCTTGTATTGTGCAAAGTTTCTACGAGGAATAAATATTACACTTGAATTCAGAAAAATGGTGCTTCAAAGCAAAATAACAAAACAACATGCTAGACTAGCCAGAAATGCCTGGAGTCTAAAGGGAATTAGTCCAATCACAAAGGCAAGGCGTCTAAAAAGGGGGGGAAAAAAAAAGCTGAGGATTGGGGGATGGAACATAAAGCAAATTAATTTTTTTCTTTCCTTTTATTGCGTTTCTGTTATGGTTTCAGGCAGTGTTTCAATTTGAACTCTCTGTAAGCTTTTAAAATGTGTTTGTGCTTTCACACCCTGATAAAGTGAGAAACAAACTAAACAGATTGATAAAGGGTGACATTGTGTAAGAGTTTAAACATTTAATAAGGAGTAGAATTTGTATAGAGCAGTGTATTTTAAATATACATGAAAATTAATAAAAACATATGAAGGAAAATGATGCTAAATAAAGAGCAGATATGTGTTAGTACATTCAGTTAAGTCCTGCTTGCAAATTTATTTT
Organism: Monodon monoceros; assembly: GCF_005190385.1. Taxonomy (NCBI): domain Eukaryota; kingdom Metazoa; phylum Chordata; class Mammalia; order Artiodactyla; family Monodontidae; genus Monodon; species Monodon monoceros. The sequence goes on from NW_021703772.1 coordinate 10,735,341, forward strand.
AATGTTAACCATTTTGAATTGGTCCATGGCTTCTTTGAGTGCCTACAACTGTGCTTGGAGCAGAAAAGATTATCAATCAATGTTTGCTGAATCATTGATGAATACACAGTGAAGGAACAGATTGCATAAAAACGGGGTATGTGGCTGCTCCATTGTTTACATGCCATTGCCAGTCAGTAGCTGCTTTACATTTTATATGAGTTACAGTATCTCCGCTCTGTTGTGCACAGTTACTAACAGAGTGCAACATACTTTCACAGAAACAAATTGCTAAGACACATACCATTAGGGATGCTTCTTTCTTATACTTCCCAGATGGAACTGAATATTGAACAACAGTGCCTCAATTATAATCATGTTAAGATAATGAAATATCTTTGGAAAGTTTCCAGGCTGTTCATGTTGCAATATCTGGAAGTCAACTTGAAGGCTTCCTTTAAATCATTCTCCTGATGGTCTCTCTAATCTCAGGCAATAGCAGATTCACTAAGTCATTCATTCTGCAGTATGGTGTGTTACACACTAAGAATAATATAGACAAATAAGTTAACTTTTTTCAACCTACTTGGTTTGCATTTTCCCTACTAGGATAATTTTTATTATCATCAATAATTGTGTTGATGCCCATGGCTGGTGTAACACAGCTGGTACTAAAGCGATTTGCAGAATTGAGATAGAAAATAATACTGTACTTAGTGATATGAGTATAAACTCAAGAATAATGTTTTCTGTGAACTCATATTACTTTTACCAACTTTCCACAATTGAAGTTTTCACTTTTCTCGTACTCTCTCTCATTAAGGCTCATTCTCGTAATTTGAACTACAGGGCATATTTCTTGATTATATTTTAGTGAGCAACCCTTATGTCAGAAATCAGCTACAAAAATGAAAATGTATCTGCTTGCATCATAATTGACATTTTTCCCATTTAGGTAGTGATTACTTAAATGTAAAATGGAAAAGTTTTCATGTTGATCTTTCTTTAAGGTTTTTTTTAATAATTTATATCATGAATTTTGGTTTGGGTTTTAAAATGTCATAGGTGAGAAATAATCTGAATCTGGGTTCTGATAGTAACATTTTTTTCATATTGGCCCTTAAAAAATATTGAAGGATAATCTCTTGAAGGGATTCTTTGCTAAGACGAATGATGATAGTTTCTTGATGCCATTAAACCCCTTTAAAGTCTCATCTAAAGAAAGAAATCCACAAAATCATCAATAACCTGGGCTTTCTCATCTGTTTTGGTCTCAGATCTTCTATCCCAAGCACCACTGCCAGCAAATGTTTCTTCTTTGGGAAGGCTTTGGAAGTCAAGCTATGCCAGGCTATTGACTGGAAGTGGTGAGTGCTGACTTGTCTCATGAGTTGGAATATATCCAGAATTTCTCCTGCCACAAGGATGTCTCTGACTTGATCCAAAATGAAAACTATGCCCAGATAGTCCTTTATAAGAACAAGTAATTATGAAGGATATAAAGAACAACCATGCTTGCTTCTAAGTATGCATATTGAATTAATGAAATACAAAGGTTTGTCATGATTAAATGCTGACAGTAAGGCCCCAAGGTGGACTTGTTGATACAAAGAGACGGGGCGGGGGGCAAGTTAGGAGGTGATATTTGAGCTTATATCGGTTAGCTTTCACATGGATTACGTTTTCTTTACTAACCAAAAATGTGTATATGCACTTAGTATTTATTTTCAACAGTGTCTACAGTCTGTGATCAAGTCAGATATCATCTCAGTTCTATTTTTTTCCTATGTACACTGAACTAGTTTTGTGGTGTAATTTATCATCTTCTTGCTTGGGAATTAATGATGTGTGAAGGACTTAATAGCCAAACAGTATCTGATCCTCCTGAGGATACTATGTTGAAATTAAAGTTGTTTTACTTTGGAAATCTGTTGCACTAAGTGAAATAACTGTGCCTAGGGTATTTTTTCTGTCACTTTAATCTATCACATAAATTAGTTTTTCAAACACTTTAAGTTAGTCCAAAAATAGAGCTATCTCTCCGTGAAGGAGAGTTGACTTTTATATGACCCTGGAATGGAGAAACATACCAACTGAGTCTGTGGACAGAAGCTCTGGGAGAGCCACAATCAAACTGGCTTCAGTGAAAAGATTCAGTGAAAAGGGCACAAGAAGCTACAAAATATAAAAAACGATGATGTGAATGTATGACATTTCTGCAAGATAGTGGCACATTTTCACAAAGTAAGACCGTGTCATCTGGTAGCTAATAAATCAGTCTTCTCACTTCTTTCTGCTTGACAGTGTCATCTGTTAAAATCACCTGCTCAAACCTTCCTGACTTCCAATTGAAACAAAAATTCAAGACCTTACAACACTTAGAACTAGGATTGAGAGTTAATTTGTTTCCAAAATCTTCAGGAAATTTACGGTAGTCAAAAAACTCACTGTCTAGCAAATGGCACTAAATTGAGACATGCAGTAGATCATCCCAGACAAGCTTCCAGGCAAAGAGCAGAACGTTCATCTAGAAAGAAGGAAAGAATCTTGTGACTGACCCCCTAATTTAGAATATACCTCCTCTGCTGCTTAGGGTTTTCTATTTGTGGGACATGAAATTTATCCCACTTCTATTTCATAACCACCTTCCTCAAAGAGGCTCTCACTGATGCCTTGCCATTCTACTATATACATTTTCCTAGCCATTTATTCTCTCACTATGTCATAAAACTATTCCACATGCTCTTCTATTTGCAAGCCCCAAGATCCCCTCCCCTCTTCATTCACAGATGATGACCTTTTTTCTTATTTCACAGAGAAACAGAAACAGTGAGAAGAAACTTTCCACGTGTTTCCAACACAAAATTGACTGATCTATTCATATGTGTGTCCATTTTCTCCTCTTTTCCCTGTAGTATTACAATGCATGAACTCTTCATCATTGTATACTGGCTTCCAGACTACCTTAGGGACATGCTTTTGCAATTTACTCCTCCTCTTTCTTTTATTGTCAAATTTCTCTGCATAAAATTCTCATCTGCATAAAAACATGCTTTAAGAACTTCTTCTTTAAATACACACACACATACACACAACCTCCCTTGATCTCATTTCTTCTCTGGCCACAATCAACTTTCTATACCCTTATTTAATGAACAAATCTTTGAATGTAGTTTATAACTCAGTCTCCATGTGTCTCCTTTCATTCTCTCTTGATTGCACTCTAATCAGCCTTTAGTTCCCGTAACTCCAATAAAATTAATTTTGTTGAGGTCATCGATAGTTCCATATTGCTGAAGACAATAAGTAACTCTCACTACTGACATTACTTAAGTCTTAATTGTTACGCACATGATGAAAAAGCCTCATAATGTGTTAAAACTTACAAATCTGCAAATATATAAAATTTGACAGAACTAAAAGGAGAAATAGACAAATTCATGTTATACTGGGAGATTTTACCACACCTCTCTCTGTAACTGGGAGCTCAAGTAAAAAAGGAAAAGCAAGAAGTGTTATTTAAAATTTGAACATCTCCATTCATAAACGTGACCCAGTTGAACTTGTATAGTGTGGAATACAGATTATTTTCAAGTGCCCAATTAGTATTTAACAAGATCATCCAATGAAGCTCAATAAAGTTTAATGAGTATGAAAGAATTATAATAATTCCAAATATTTTTATGCCACAGAAAAAATAAGAAATCAGTAACAAAAAGATATTTTAACAGATCAAATGTTTAGACACTAAGAAATACACATCTAGATGCCTCTGGATTTTAAGAAGCAATTAAATGAAAGTTAGAAAATGCTTAACATACATAATTATGAAAAAAATAAAATGTGTAGGATGCAACTAAACAATACTAAGAGGAAAATGTCTCAGGTGCATAATAAGAATAGAAAATAAGGCTGAAAAAAATTAATGATATAGGCATCCATCTCAAGGATTGAGAAAAAGAACAGGAAATTAACCCAAAGAATGTAGACAGAAGGAAATAATAAAGGTAAGAGCAGAAACCAGGGAGTAAGAAACAAATACACAATGGAGAAAAGTCAACAAATCCAAAATATTATATTTTAAAAACACTAATAAATTTCATAAGCCTCTGGCAAGGCTAATCTAAAAAAAAAGAAGAGAGAGGAGAGAAGATAGAGGAAAAAAGGGAGAGGAGAGAGTGGATGGATGGAGAGAGAGAAAGAGCTCGATTATCAGCATTAGAAATATTAAAGAAGGGCTTCCCTGGTGGCGCAGTGGTTGAGAGTCCGCCTGCCAATGCAGGGGACACGGGTTCGTGCCCCGGTCCGGGAAGATCCCACATGCCGCGGAGCGGCTGGGCCCGTGAGCCATGGCCACTGAGCCTGCGTGTCCGGAGCCTGTGCTCCGCAACGGGAGAGGCCGCAACAGTGAGAGACCCGCATAACGAAAAAAAAAAAAAGAAGTATTAAAGAAGATATACCTACCTACATATGGGTATACATGATATAAAACATTTGAGTATAATATTAACAATATGTCAATATTTTTAAAATTTTTGATAAAATGTTTAAATTTCCAGAAAAAGATAATAGCAGTACTGACCTAAAGTAAATAAAAATATAAATAAACCTTTATATAGGAAACAGAAATTGATTCTGAAATTCAAAATTATGCCATAAGAACAGAGTAAACTGAATCTAGCAATGTATAAAAGAATAATACATCTCGACAAAGTGGAGCTTATTCATAAAATGCAAAGCCACCTTAACATTTTAAAATCTAATGTTATTCTTCACATTAACTCAATAAAAAGAAAAGCCTTGCAATCATCTGAAAAGGTATGGAAAAGGCATTTATATTCGTCAGAAAAGCTCTTAACACACTAGGAATAAAAGACAACTTTCTAATCTTATAAAAAACATCAAGGAAATTCTATAGCAAAAATCATACTTAATGATGATGTATTGAAAGTTTTTCCATGAGGCTTAAAATGTTACCTTGCCACCACTTGTATTTAACATCATATTAAAGGTCTTTGCAGTGGTATAAGACCAGAAAAAGAAATAAAACTTATGGTTATTGGAAAGAAAGAAATAATTTGAAGACTAGTAATTGAGTACTTAGAAAATCAAAAGAATAATCTATTAAAATTAATATGTGAACTTAGCAATAGATCTAATATCAATACATAAACATCATTTGTATTTTTATATACCAGCAACAAATAACCAATAAAAGATTCGAAACATTACACTTTAAGGAACATCCAAAAAAAATTAAATATCTAAGAATGCATCTAATGAAAGAGCTCCACTTTGTCCAACATGTAGAAAGCTAGAAAGGCTGGCTGTCCCAACCTAACAATAAGAAAAAGCCAGATAAATTACAAAGTCACAACCTTCTGGAAGCCTTCAGGGAACTGAGATCACACGGTAAGTAGCATGGATTCCACTGAGGTACAGGTTTCCCCCAAAGGAAAGGGGAGGTGGGACTGGCTCACATATGGCAGGCCCAGGAGGAAGAGGTGTGGCCATCATAAAAGAGGGAGGTAAGAAGGATTCAGCTAACTCATTGCTACTAAGGCAACGTTAGAAGAAAAAAATTCCCATAACTCTAGGTGAAGGGCAGAAAAGCATCCTGGGCCCAGTATCACTAGTGATCTCCTGCATCTGGGGAAGAAGCAGGAGCATCTCTCCTGCATAAGAAATTCCACAGATACAAATTGGAGCATGCCTGGCATGAAGAGGGAAAGCGGGAAGGTTTAGATTACCTCATCTGCAAAGCCCAGGCACACAGGGTCGACCTAAGTTGGAGGATAAACCAGGACAACAGAGAACAGCCCCACGCTGCACACCATCAGCCTAAGGAGCCCTGGGGAGACAAGAATATGGACACAGATTCTCTCTGAGGTATAGATGAAAAAGAGCAGGACCCTGTGGTCCTTCCCTCCTGCCCCCCATGTCCTCAGCCTGCCTTTTGTCTGGGGAAAAACTTTAGCCAAAGAATAAGTTTAATCAGAGAAGTGAGAAAATACAGAAGCCAAGGAAAACAGTCAAACTAGACCAAATAATAATAGTTTAGTCATTAAGCAAAGTCAAGTCCTCCTCTAGGGCTACAGATAATATTCTGAGCCGTATCCTCTAAGCTGTCTTATACCCAATATGTGCAGAAAGCCACACCAGGTGGAAGAAGGTAACTACATGATGACCGGACTGTAGCCATGACATAAGCTGCCACAATTCTGAGAATTTGCCTCAAAGAAATGGAAATAAGCCAACCCTGGAACTGAAGACTAACTGTGCCTAAAACAATCAAGATGAGGCTGGTCAGGTCACTGCGTGGCCAATTTCAGGATGACGGTCAGAGCCGACTGTGCTGCTCTATGCGTAGCCCCCTCCCTCTGTCTATAAATCTCTTGCCCACTGATTGTCAGTAGTCGGGGGGAGTTGGAGTCCACCCTCCCCCCCGTCCCCCGGCCCCGGTTGCCAGCATGTGAAATAAAGCAAACTTTCCTTTCCACCAACCTTGCCTCCTCATTGGCTTTTGAGCTGCAAGCAGCCAGACTCCACTTTTGGTTACATAGTCATTCAGTGAGGGTCCAGCACAAACACGGGCAACTCAGCCCCCAGCCTAAGCACAAGGCAACCCTAGAGGAATCTGAAGCTTGTGTGGCTGAAATTTACCACGGCAACAGCAAAATCCAAACTCAGCACAACTCTTGACTACTCAACACCCTGCACAAATAACCTGGCAGAAGAACAGGAAACCCCCTTTCTGGGCGTAAATGCTATTTACCTCAGTCCTTACTATACTACACACAGTGTCTGGGATTCCATCAAAACTTATGAGGTGTACAGAAATGTGAGGAAAAACAATTCACTGTCAAGATATTTGGCCATCAACAAAACCAGACTTAGGATCACCCAGCTGTTAGAACTATCAGAGAGGGAATTTAAAGTAACTGTGATTACTAAGTTAAAGATTTAGTGGAAAAAGTGGATATCATGCACAAACAGTTTGAGAATTTCAGCAGAGGGATAAAAATGATGAGTGAATGGAGAAAAATGAATTCCTTCAATGGCTCATAATAGATTTGACACAGCTGAAGAAATAATCAGTGGACTTGAAGATATATTAATAGAAATTTTCTAAATTAAAACACACACACATTCCCACATACACACACACAAGGCAGTAAAAAAAGAAGAAGGCATCTAAAGGTTGTAGAACAATGAGTAACGGTGTAACATATGGGTAATTGGTGTCCTACAAACAGAAAAGAGAGAGAATAAGGCACTAGAAATTAGATAGTTAACAGTGAAGATCTTTGATCCTGAGATAAGGGAAGCAAATAATGTGAGCACTCCTACTGGCCCAGTTTTCTGTCTGCTGGAGGAGTTTCAAGACCACAGCACAGATCTGGAGTGCCGGAGACCACCGGTGGGTACTCTTCACAGGGCAAAACCCTCGAGAGGAGGGAGCTGCACAGAGAGGAAGCTTAGGAGATCTGCAGAAGGTGCTTGGGGTCTGAGAACAGATTGGCACATGCATGAGAGGGAGTTAATCAAATCTAGGAAAAGAAACACCAAAAATGTCTGGGGTTTCTCCCCTTACTTTTCTTACTATACTTGCAGCCCCTGAACTGTGCTAACTTCTCAGCCTATTGAGTTTGCTGCTTTGAGTCTGAACTCTATTCCACTTACTGGGGAGTGGACTGGGAAGGGCCCTCAGGGGAGAAATCTATTTAAATGTGAATCTCACCCCCTGGTTTTCCCTTCTTTCAAGGTTTGCCCCCTCTCTGATTTCTGACTTCCCTTCATCCCTCTTCAGTACCTTCTTATCATTGCTTTTTACGTTTTGTCTAAAGCTTGCCATTTTTGACAGCAGAAGGGTTGCTTTGACACGTTACTCTGTCATTATGGAATCTCTAAGTCCCTGCAGTTGTAAATGCTCAAAACAGTGATCAAATACATTTTCTGCCGTTAGACTATTATTGCCAAGTTATTTACTGTCAAGTGATTTAATCAAGTTGGCACCCAGTGACACATCCATTGTTGGCATTCTTTCGGCTTTAAATAAACAACTGGGAATAACTCAAGGACTGTCTCTAATTTAAAAGCCTTTAGGCAACATCAGAGGCTTTGTTGAGGTTCCTAGAGTTTTGCAACTGAGTAAATACTGAATGAAAATTCAACTGCATTCATTGTTAGCAAGAGCTGAGGTTTTTATATCCTTGGGAAAATTTTCTAACTTCCAGTTACTGTTCTCCCTCTGTTCTGGAAAGTTTCTATCTAAAAAATAAAACACAAATCTCTATCCTCACCTTTTCCATTCACATAAAAATACCCTAATTAATCCCAATACACTTTTATATGTACAAAAATAATACATAAAACTGGGTGAGAAATTCATTTATTTACTTTGTATGCCTTAAATACCTGACCTGCATCAGGAGCCACAGTAAAACTTACAATGTACTTGTATCTATGTCCTCGATTAAGAATATTGTTTTATTTATTTTTATTTTTTTAATTTTTAAAAATTTTATTTTTTTTTAATTGGAGTATAATTGCTTTACAATGTTGTGTTAGTTTCTGCTGTACAATGAAGTGAATCAACTATGTGTATACATATATCCCCTCCCTCTTGGACCTCCCTCCCCCACCCCCATCCCACCCATCTAGGTCATCACAGAGCACTGAGCTGAGCTCCCCATGCTATACAGCAGGTTCCCACTAGCTATCTATTTTATGCATGGTAGTATAAATATATCAATCCTAATCTCCCAATTCATCCCACCCTCCCCTTCCTCCACTGTGTCCACATGTCCAATCTCCACGTCTGCATCTCTATTCCTGCCCTGCAAATAGGTTCATCTGCACCATTTTTCTAGATTCCATATATATGCGTTAATATACGATATTTGTTTTCCTCTTTAAGGCTTACTTCACTCTATATGACAGACTCTATGTCCATCTACGTCTCTACAAATGACCTAATTTCGTTCCTTTCTATGGCTGAGTAATATTCCATTGTATTTTATCCTTTTTGTTGGTAATGGAAGAATATCATTTTAGATATCAAGGATTTCATTACTGTTAACTGGTTGTACAGCTATTGTGAACTTTTGTATTAACCCCCCAAAAAAAGAACCCTTCCATATATACAAAAATTCTTCATGAGATCTACAAATATAAAAATTGATTAGAGTTGGGAAACCTAGATTTTCCCTGAGTTAGGAATAAACATGTAATAAGAAAATAGAGGCCAGGTTATGAATAAAGAAGAATGAAAAGTTTGACTGAGTTGTAGATTTTTCAGAAATGCCCAAATTCCATCCACTTTCTTTCATTTTGCCGGAATTTAGCTCAACAATGGAGCAAAATTGCCACCCCAAAATGTATCTCTTTGGCATGAGGATTAATTTAGGCTGATTATTTTTAAGAAACAAAATTCAGAAGTTTGTCTTGTTACTTCTCCCTTAACTGCCTAAAAGAAATTTGATAAAGGACCTGTTCTCAGAATAGAGCAATCACCAGAGATATCTGCAAAGATCATGAGCTAAGGGTGGTTAGGGAAACAAAGTCAGCAGGGTCTAGAGATCAGAGTCCACTTTGTGTCCCATTGTTGTGTCCCCTGACCCAGCAAATATTTGTTTATCAAACATTTGCTTTTTCATCTCCATGTGAATTGCCTTCCTCCTCTTTGTAGTCCCAGACCACCATCCCCTACATCCTCTTTTGTCTTTTGCTGAAGATGGTGTTAAAAGGTGAGGTTTTCAGCCATTCTGAGGAGTTACACAGTTTTCCTGGGTCTCTCCCATATATACATGTTATTAAACTTTTGTTTGATTTTTCTCCTGTTAATATGCCTCATGCCAGTTTAATTCGTGGATCATCCAGAAGAATTTAGAAAGGTAGAGGGAAATTTCTTCCTCCAAAACAGTAATGAAACTGATAAATAATGCAGACTCTTGGAATCTGCTCTACATTTTGTGTTGGTATAAAAGGCAAATAATGCCAGAGTAGAAGATCAAAAAATGAAAATGTTGAATGAGAGTAATGTCCTCAGAATATTACATTATGCTCTTAGGTCCTACCAAGAGAAACATTTCCTCTCCACCACATTTTTGTAATTGCTCATTTGGAAGACTGACCCCTTGTTCTAAACATAGCTTTAATGACATAAAAAAAGATAATTAGGGTAATTCAGGGAAAGTAGCCCACAGAGATAGATGAAATATGCAAATTTTGATAAAGATTTTTAAAATCATGGATGATCGCTAAGTTCATGCTAGAATTTTAAAATCAGGGATGATCGCTAAGTTCATCGCTAGAATTTTCATGCTAGTACTATAAATATTTCTAGTTGGATTGAAACAGTAAATTATACCAAATATCTGTTTAAGTATGGGTTCACTCACTCTAAAATAGGCAAAACAAACAAATGAAAAATTCTGTTGTCTTTAGTCAACTCGTGTTGGAAAATGTCTTCTTGAGGGTTATTAATAAATTTAGAGAACATGTTCTGGTCTACTTACTTTAGATTCTGGTAGACAGAGAGGCCAAACAAATTAAGCAGAACCACTCACCAACTTGTGACCTTACCAGGCAGGTAAGGCTTTACCGAGGCTTACCTGGGTCTGAAGTGCTTGCCACTTAGGGAAGCATGTGGCCTCAATCAATCAATGGTCAATGAGTGAAAGTACAAATGTATGGTAAGTATTTTCATGGCAGATGACATAAAAAGTATTGTAAAAATTTCTGCTCTGAAACTTTAAATTATTTATGATTTAATTATATTTACTTATATTTTAAATACAAAAAGAAAAAAACTAAAACATCAAAGCATATCCTATCATAAAAGACTTCTTTCATAGAAACACAGTATTTCTTCTTGTAACATATAGTTGTTGAACTCTAATGTATCAAGCTTTGTGCTGTGTGCTCAAAATAACAGTGTGAACCCAACATAATACATGTCCTGAGTCCATAATTTACATTCCAATATTATTCTATTCATCTGGACTTCAAATTCCAATGTAGAGAAGATACGCTGTAACCTGTAGTTTAAAAACAAAGTGTACTAGAGACAAGAACTGGAATGCTGGAGATAGACACTAGCACTAACATTTATTTTTTAAGATATTTTGGGTAATTTTAAGATAAATGTATAATTTATTCTTTGAGGAATTAAACCAATATTTGTTCAGCACATACAAAATAGTGAATATAAAAGTTAAGTCACAGACTCTGTTCTGCAAGTTCTCACCGGCTAAGGGGAAGGCAGATATTAAGAAAGATAGCTGTGGGCTTCCCTGGTGGCGCAGTGGTTGAGAGTCCGTCTGCCGATGCAGGGGACACGGGTTCGTGCCCCGGTCTGGGAAGATCCCACATGCCGCGGAGCGGCTGGGCCCATGAGCCACGGCCGCTGAGCCTGCGCATCCGGAGCCTGTGCTCCGCAACGGGAGAGGCCACAAGAGTGAGAGGCCTGCGTACTAAAAAAAAAAAACGATAGCTGTGGCAATTTGACAAGGGTTGGCAGTGGGATGAGAGCAAAAAGGAGGAAGAAGTTAACTTTTACAGAGGAAAACCTCAGCAAAATTTTCCCAGAGGGGATGAAAATTGAGTTGAGCCCTGAAGTTTACATGAACTTCAGTAAGTGAGTTCATGGGGGAGAAGGGAGTGTGACCATTCTTAAAACCAAAAGTACATGGAAAACTGGAAGGTGGAAAACCACTACTTGTTGGGCTTTAGCTTGACTTTAACTACAGGTAAACCACAAAAATCAAGAAATCCTACCTAGACCTATATGACACCAGATAGTATATAGGCAAAAATCTGCAATCTTAATAACAGAAAAAATGTGGGCATATATTAGGTCCCTAGCACACTGTAGTTTCTTGAGTGTTGGTGGAATGAAAAAATCAGAATATGTGTACATAGGTACAAAAATGTTTGACCCATCTTATGTGGCAGGCAGAATAATGGTCCCAAAAGATATCCACGTCTAAATTCCTAGAACCTGTAAATATTCTATCTTGTCTGGTAAAAGAGACTTTGAAGGTGTGATTAAATTAAGAATTGGGGGATGGGGAGTTTAGCCTGAATTGTTCAGGTGGGTCCGATGTAATCACAAGGCTTGTTATAAATGGAAGAGGGAGGCAAGAGAGTCAGTGTCAGAGTGAAGCAGCTTGACAAAACCTTGACCAACCACTACTGCCTTTGACGGTAGAGGAAGCAGCCAGGGCCCAAGGAATTCAGGAGGCCTAGAGAAGCTGGAAAAGCCAAGGGGACAGATCCTGCTCTAGGGCCTCCCAAAGGAACACAGCCCTGCCAGTATCTCTCTTTTAGCCCACTATGGCCCCTTTCAAATTTCTGACCTCCAGAAAGCTAAGATTATAAACCTGTGTTGTTGTAAGCCACTGAATTTGTGGTAACTTGTCACAGCAGCAATGGAAGACTAATACACTCTACTCCCAGAGCAAGCTACAGAAAAAAATTTCACAGTGTAAAAAAAGGCAGTGAGAAGGATGGATAGGTTCATTCAATTTTGATTTTTCAGAAGTATTTAAAGAGGTCAGGTAGTTCAGACTTCAGGCCAGTTTGATTTTGTCCTAGCTGGTAAATTTATATTTTTTGTATTTCCCTAGGATTAAGAGATCAGGTGACAACCTCTGAAAGACAAGGTTCCTGAAGGAGTCTTGATTTCAATACTAGAAAGGAAAAAAAACACAAGGCTTTGAATTTTGGTAGTGGTTAATATTTTTTTTTCATTTAGTTATAGCTTGTTTCTCCAAGCACACTGGCACTGTGAAATCACTTAGCAAGTTTAAATGAAGTATGAAATAACACTGAGATTGGCCAGCTGCTCTCACTTGGATAGGAGAGAATATACTTTGAACTGCTGTTTGCATTCCTACCAAGTGAAAAGAGTCACGTAAAATGCAGCTGTTGTTTCCAGTTGAAATACGGCAAATCTGACGTAAATACATTTAACATAAAATAATATGTGTTCTATAAACTCTACTTATTCTAAATTGCAACTAATAGTCAAATATTTAGACTAGCATTTGATTGATCCACGGTGGCAGCAGCTGGATTTAAATAAATTTTTCACCTTTCTCAAGCATCTGAGAAACACGAGGATAGTTTAGCTTTTACTCGTAGACACTGCTGATTCCCTTCCAATTTTTGTTGTTTTTACAGAACCCCAATTTTGCTTCTGTGATTCAGAGGAAGATGGCTGCAACCCAGCTCCAGAGGAAGCCTCTAATTAGTTTAAACCAACCCCACCGTTATTTCCCTGGTAACTATTTTTGGTCCAGGAATAGCTGCTGAACCTAAGTTAGCAGGTTAGCCATTATATGCCACTCACCCCTGATTGCCACTGAAGGTTTATTGTGACAGCAAGAGGAACCAGTTTTAGACAAAACTGACCATAATGATAACATTGACGGAAAATGGACAAACAACCAAATGAAAAAAAAAAACAACAAAACTTGATGCCCACTCTTCCTCTGAACTGATTATGTATGAAAATAATATCATCACTTAGGTCATTTTGATTCAGTTTTTCTTTTACTTACAGGTACAGTTAGGATGCTAATGACCTCAGATATTTACCTATTTTCCACTGACACTGGCTCTCAGTATGTTAATTTGAGTTCTTAATAGTTATGATAAATACCGTCTCCAAGCTTTTGTGTTGGGCAAAGATAGCTTCTCAATGCATCTCAGGAGTCACTAGCATGTATGTAAGATTCATAAAACCAGTGCCTCTTCTTGGCCTGGTCTTGGCCTGGTTAGCATATAAAAACCTAGTTGTGAGCTCCTGCCTCATTTCTGACTCCCCAAATGCGGTGGACAAAACAATGTGTCCCAAAAATGCCCAAGTCTTATTCCCTGAAACCTGTGTGTGAGTCACTTTACATGACAAAAGGGAATTTCAGTTGTGATTAAGTTAAGGGTCTTGAGGTAGGAAGATCATTCTGGATTATCCTGGAAAACCCAACGTAATCACAAGGGTCCTCATAAGTGAAAGGAAGAGGAAGAAGAGTCAGGGTCAGAGAAGGAGATGTATTGATGGAAGCAGAAGCTTGAGTGACAGGAAAAAGGGGCCACGGGCCAAGGATGCAGGTGGCCTTCAAAGGATGGGAAAGGCAAGGGAATAGATTCCACTGTAAAGCCTCCAGAAGAAATTCAGCCCTTTTGACATCTTGATTTTAGTCTAGAAAGACCCATTTCAGACTTCTGACCTCCAGAATGATGAGATAATAAATTTGTGTCAGGTCACTACATTTGTAATAATTAGGAAATAAATACACCAAGTTTAATTGCTATTGCAGACCCACAGACCATGGCTCTATTTGGTCTTCTTGACTGAGTGCACCAGAGCTGTATTCTTTTTTCCTGAAAAACTTCATGAAGACCAGAAATTCTGAGGTTCCTTCAGGATTTTCCTCCTACAGTCTGACCCAGGAGTGTAGAGTACATTAAGATGCTCTCCATCCCCCCCTGGCGGACGCTGGCTCAGTGACTTCTCTGTTCCTAGCTCTGAGGCTAAAACCAGTGGTTCTCCATTTGGCTACACAGCAGAAAGCTTCTTAAGCTTTGTTGTACCTGGGAAGCTTTTGAAAGCTCAGGATGCACCGGGTTGCACCCCATGCCAATTAAATCAGCATACTTGGGGTGAAACCCAAGCATCAGCATGGTTTAACTCCCCTTAGGTGATTTCAGGATGCAGCCACACTTGAGAATCATTAGGCAAAACAACTTCTCCTCACTTGTTCAGAAGTGGTTATAAGTCAAAATGGGAATCTAGCTGTACTTTACGCTACTGTATGGAATAGTCACAATGGCTCAAAGTTCTTTTTCTGCCCCTGGCACGGTGCACCCCGAATTTCTCCGGCATTTGGTAGAAAAAGCCTGAACAAATGCAGTGTAATAGCCCAGATGGGATTGGATTCTGGCACAGAAAAAGGACCTTAGTGGAAAAACTGGTGAAACCCAAATAAATTCTGAAACCCAAATAAATTTGATTTTAATGTACCAATAGTAGTGATGCACCATAGATATGTAAGAATAGGGAGAACTAGGGGGAGGGTATATGGAAATCTTTGTACTCTCTTTACGACCTCTCTGTAAACCTAAAATTATTTGAAAGTAAAACGTGTAATTGAAAACAAAGCCTGAACTAATTTCTCTATAGCAGCAGCCGAGACCCTCGTCAGATCTTACGCGCTGGAATAAGCAAACGCCTTGAATGTGTCTGGACATGTCTGCCACCAGTGGCTATTCCACCTCATTAAAGGATTTCAATTTCTTAAGAAATTGGATAGCTCTAGATGCTGAGTTAACTGACAATTTAATTTTGCTTATTTTAGTGGGAGGTTCTCAGATTCATTTAGCACAGTCGCATGCTGCTGCTTAAATCAAATCATCAGCTTAGAATCCTTCACAACAAACCTTATATGCTCACAGCGCTTGTCATTACGGAATCTCTTCCGCTTTCTGGTAATTGTCTAAGAGCACGGCAAGCAGAGGTCTGGCCCGTCTTCATCCTTTGCCGTCATGCTGTCAACAGTTAAACTGTCTGAGGTAGAATGTTGCTCTTTTTGTTTCCAAAGTAGGCTTCTCCCTGGTGGTCTAGCTGTACTTGGTGTCACATTAAAGACAGCCCTCAGAATGGGAGAAAATATTTGCAAATGAAGCAACTGACAAAGGATTCATCTCCAAAATTTACAAGCAGCTCATGCAGCTCAATAACCAAAAACAACCCAATCCAAAAATGGGCAGAAGACCTAAATAGACATTTCTCCAAAGAAGATATACAGACTGCCAACAAACACATGAAAGGATGCTCAACATCACTAATCATTAGAGAAATGCAAATCAAAACTACAATGAGGTATCATCTCACACCGGTCAGAATGGCCATCATCAAAAAATCTAGAAACAATAAATGCTGGAGAGGGTGTGGAGAAAAGGGAACACTCCTGCACTGCTGGTGGGAATGTGAATTGGTACAGCCACTATGGAGAACAGTATGGAGGTTCCTTCAAAAACTACAAATAGAACTACCATATGACCCAGCAATCCCACTACTGGGCATATACCCTGAGAAAACCATAATTCAAAAAGAGTCATGTACCAAAATGTTCATTGCAGCTCTATTTACAATAGCCCAGAGATGGAAACAACCTAAGTGTCCATCATCAGATGAATGGATAAAGAAGATATGGCACATATATACAGTGGAATATTACTCAACCATAAAAATAAACGAAATTGAGCTATTTGTAATGAGGTGGATGGACCTAGAGACTGTCATACAGAGTGAAGTAAGTCAGAAAGAGAAAAACAAATACTGTATGCTAACACATATATATGGAATCTAAGAAAAAAAAAACAGGTCATGAAGAACCTAGGGGTAAGACAAGAATAAAGACACAGACCTACTAGAGAATGGACTTGAGGATATGGGGAGGGGGAAGGGTAAGCTGTGACAAAGTGAGAGAGTGGCATGGACATATATACACTACCAGACGTAAGGTAGACAGCTAGTGGGAAGCGGCCGCATAGCACAGGGAGATCAGATCCGTGCTTTGTGACCACCTAGAGGGGTGAGATAGGGAGGGTGGGAGGGAGGGAGACGCAAGAGGGAAGAGATATGGGAACATATGTATATGTATAACTGACTCACTTTGTTATAAAGCAGAAACTAGCACACCATTGTAAAGCAATTATACTCCAATAAAGATGTAAAATAATAATAATAATAATAAAGTAAAAGAAAAAGAGAGAGGAAAGAAAAACAGGAAATGCAGTCAATTCAGACGCCTTGAAAGTTCAATGGTCCATTAATAAGATGGCGACAGGCTTCAGGAAGCACATCACAGCATGCGGAAGTTGCCTCAAACTCTGTCGTCAACACCATGCCCCCAGCTTCTCATTCATGGCATCCGTCAGTGCTCTCTGTCCACATAAGATGTCCACACTTCAACCCACAGAAGGTGGCATCCACTGTCTCTCAGGAAGGAGCCCTCTTAACCATTCCCTGAAATACAAGCCCCCTCACTATTGTGGAACAAAGCCCCTTCCTACTGCTCTTCTTAGGAGTATCTGCTCGTCTAGATTTCTGGCTACTTCCTTACATTTCATTGATATTGGTTGGAATTTGGGAATCACCTTACGAGAGGTGTCAATCAAAACTTTGCTTGTTGAGATAGTCCACAGAAAATAATATCCTAAATGCTAATTTCTGCCAAGACAATGCTAACCAAAATATAATTTGATTTAGCAAATAGAAATACAGGACACTCAGTTAAATTGGAATTTCAGACCAAAAAATACCTTTTTTTAGAATCATGTTATACTGATGCTAAAATATCACTAGTTATTTACCTTAAATTCCAGTTTAATTGGGCATCCTGTATTTTATCTGGAGTGACTTTTGTGATCCAAAGAATACCTTCCTGTGTAGGCCAGTACTTGAGGGCACAACTCTTTGTGGCCTGAAATGGTGTAGGGAGACATCCTTTCCAAGAAGTCAAGAATAGAAAAGTGACTTTCATCTTTGATGATGGCATCTACGGCCCTGAGTAATGCTTTTTCTTCCTCCTGTACTTTCCACAATGTCTTTCCATTGTGTAATTGATTCTTGACATTTATAAAAGTACTATAGATAGCAATTTTGAATAGTAATAAAATTACTTTTTGCTTTTTCCTGCACCTAAGAAAGACTTTCCAGGAGAGAGAGAAGTATAGTACCTATCAACAGGTGATATCAAAATAGCACAATTCAACTTTTGCTTTCAAAATAGGGTGATATTATCCACAAGCCCTCCTGGGTGAAATATATATGCCATAGATAAGTGTTTCTCTTGCATCCCAGAACTAAATTATTCCTTAAAAATGGTTGGTCTAAAGTTTGCTGTGATACAAATACCATGTTTATGATCGTTATAAAAATTACCATCATCCTATTTGCTGCGGCCCATTATTGTTTGCTTTCTTTTGACTTGAGAGCTTCACAATGAGTTTTATGTTTTTTTTCTGACAGCCAGAAATTAGTACTTTGTAATTGACATAGGCCTTTAAGTTGGGAGTTTAAACAAATGCTTCCATTTGACTTTAAATTGTTTTCCCTGATATTTTCCTATTGGGTTATAGAGAAATGAATTCTTCTTTGTTATGTCTTTAAAAAGGTTTGTAACTCTTCATGACAATAAACAGGATTTTTCCATTTCGTTTGAGATGTACAAAAAGATTAGGAAAAAGTAGATATAAAATTACCCTCCTAAACCAGATGACCCACCAGATGACATCTTTCCAGCTTTCTAATACTCTGGAACTTTATGTCTAGGCATATGAGTCTCCTGTATCATTATTCCAAAAATTATTTCTCAGAACTTTGTTAAAATGTATCCAAATGTAAAGTTACATTTCTCACCTGCTGGTGAGAAATATAAAACACATCTACCATTCTTTTCCCCTTTTTTTTTTTTTTTTTTTAGCAAAACAGTGTCCAACCCAAATAGTAAGTCATTTAAATTCACTGGGATAAATTACCAGTCTTCCTTCTCAACTTTGACCTTGATCATCTACATTCATGTTTATGTGAATCACCAAGCAGTTCTCTTCCCAACAGACTAAATCTGGGCAACCAAGTTTAAAGAATAAATGATAGCATGATGACAAAATAGATGAACTATATTTAAACAATAATTATAATAACACAATTCCCTGAGATCAATAAAAATTTGTAGTTAGTCCAGGCTTTTTCATCCATACTTCGTTAGATACTCATAATAACCCTATAAAACAAACAGTCATTATTATTTCATTTAATACATGAAGACACAAGCTCGGAATGGTTAATGGCTTGTGCCTAAGGTTATAACATTAGTGAGAGGTGGGCAGAGCCAGGAGCAGTGCTCATTAATTTTTGAACACCAACCTATGTTCTCTCTGGTATTTACAGGGAAAAAAATTCTCAAGCTATAAGGAAAAGCATAGAAATAATTTGAGGCTTGGGAGAAAACTGCTGCAATCCATCTGAATAAGAAACATGATGAGAAAATATTCTATTATGAAACCCTTAAAAATTAAACCGTGATATTTTGAGTAAAGCCTCAGGGTTAACCCTAAGTCTAAGGATGACACTTTAAGTAGCAGCAGGCACTGACAACAATGTCCAGAGCCACCAAAACAAAGATGTATTTTACAGGAGCACAGTATGGGACCTCTGCTCCCAACACTGGCTCCTCCAAATCCACCCATCCAAAATGACTCTTGTCTGCTCAGAATCCCACAGCACATAGCATTCCTCTTAGGACACACATATGCTCCACTTCAACGGCTAGTGACTGCCCATTGTGTATGCTGTGCTTTTGAAACAATACACATTCCTAGTATAACCATAGTGTATCACCTAAATCCGATTCTTAGAAAGTAGAGACAAGAAAATATTAGCAAACCAAATCCAACAATACTTTAAAAGGGTCATACACCATGATCGAGTGGGATTTATCCCAGGGATGCAAGGATTTTTTCAATTTCCACAAATCAATCAATGTGATACATCACATTAATAAATTGAAGAATAAAAACTAGATGATCATCTCAATAGATATGGAAAAAGCTTTTACAAAATTCAGCATTCATTTATGATAAAAACTCTCCAGACGGTGGGCTCAGAGGGAACATACCTCAATGTAATAAACACCATATATGACAAACCCACAGCTAATATCATACTCAACGGTGAACAAATAAGACCAGGAACAAGTCGAGAATGCCCACTCTCGCCACTTTCATTCAACATAGTTTTGGAAGTTCTACCCACAGCAATCATAGAAGAAATAGAAATAAAAGGAATCCAGATGGGAAAAGAAGTAGCAAAACTGTCACTGTTTACAGATTGCATGATACTATGCATAGAAAATCCTAAGTATGTCACCAGAAAACTACTAGAGCTCATCCATGAATTTGGTAAAGTTGCAGGATACCAAATTAATATGAAGACCTTTATATTTTTAGAAGATACTCAGGCAACTCTGATGCATATGTAGGTTTACTCAAGGTTATACCTTGAATTTGTAAACTGCTAATTACTTTCAAGCAACATTTATCGAGCATCTACTATATCTGAGGTACAGAAAAGAGGATCTGAATAAGATATAGAAACTTTCTTCAAAGGGCTCATGGTTGGTTAGGAAATAGAGCCTGTAAGTAAATTCAGTATAAATGTGACCATGATGCAACTACTGTAGTAACAACTAAGCAATGGAATCTTTATATGAGAACTACAGTGGAATGACAGCTGGGCAGGGCCTATGCTTATTCTTCTCCATACTCCACATCACACTTAATGCAATCCTGGAATAAATGTCCAATAATCCCATGAGTTGGGATGATTAATGGCCTCAAATTGTTCTTTTTAAAACCTGATTTTTATGTTTCTTAAAATTAATTCCATGTTCAAAGTATACAACTTTTTTAAAAGTGAGAAACAAAGAAGCAGAGTTCTTTCCCACCTGCTCCATATTCTGGATTCCTGTTCCCAGAGGCAAACTTTCCACTCCCTTACAAGTCTCATCTGTTCTTTACCTCCAGGTTTCCAAATAACCTGCTACTGCTATATCTCTTGAGTTTAGGTTTGGATTGTATCTATTGGTTTCTGCACACTATTCTCTGCTTGAATCACTCACATATTCCCCTCCCATCTTCAATATAATAATACACATTATTTGTTAAATCGATACTCAGTGTTTGCATTATTATATTATGTAGGCATTATATTTAAAGACAAATTACTATTTCTAAATTAGTGTGCATTTTTAAATTGTTTTTTGATGGTAATAATTACCTTTTAAAATTATTTAGCTATATATATATATATTTCATATGCACATATATGTATATTTCTTATGCTTATATAATATATTTATATGTTTGTGTGTGTGAATAGATAGGTGCATACATGGATTAACTATTAATTCAGTCACAAATTAAGTAGCTCATGCCTAAAATTTCTTTTATCATCATTAAATCTTATAACCAAAAATATCAGGTGAACTCTGTGTCCATTCTTTCACTTTTTTTTTCTTTCTGCTTCATGATGGTCTGTTTATTCTCAAGCCTTACACACATGTGTGCACGTACATGTGATCCTGCCTATGTTACCTTCCTGTCTTTCTCTATCTTGATTGATTCTTCTCTTTCAGTGAGCATTCTTACTATAGCTTCTGAGAAGGGTAGATACATCTGAATATCTTTGGTCTACCTTTATATTTGATTGATCATTTAGATTGGGATAGAAGTCTAAGTTAGAAATAATTTCTTCCATTTTGAAGACATTGCTTCATAATTTGCTCATTTGTTGCTATTTAGAAGCCTGATGCCATCAGATGCCCAATTTTATAAAAGTTACCAGTTTATTTTTTCAATCCTTTCTCTGGGATTTGAAACTTTCTGGTAGCAGGTGTCATTGGTCATTCATTGTACTGAAAATTTGCTAGAAAATGAATCATTAAATAAAACCACTAATATTGGACTTCCCTGGTGGCGCAGTGGTTGAGAGTCCGCCTGCCGATGCAGGGGACGCGGGTTCGTGCCCCGGTCCGGGAAGATCCCACATGCCGCGGAGCGGCTGGGCCCGTGAGCCATGGCCGCTGAGCCTGCGCGTCCAGAGCCTGTGCTCCGCAACGGGAGAGGCCACAACAGTGAGAGGCCCATGTATCGCAAAAAAAAAAAAAAAAAAAAAAAAAATTCCTCTAGCTGCACACTTATGAGTTGTATAATTTTCTATGTGTGTACTTCAATAAAAAACTAACAAAAAAAACTCAGAGAAGTATGTAAATTAATATTTAGTGTCATGGAATAATGCCCACACCAGATTGTCAAGGCATGTTTTAAAATAGTATGTAGAATATGAGCCCCCTTTTAATTTTAAAAAACCTTATATACATTTATAGATTTTATATAAATATAAATGCATGAAGAAATGCCTAAACATATGTTCACCAAAACATATTGAATATTATCTCTGGGTGGTAGATATAGTGGTGATTTTCCTTTCTTCATGATATATTTTCTGTATTGTTTGAATTATATTTTAACTGAGCATGATCTATTTTTGATAATAAAATGAGAAGGCTATTTTCATTTTGTAAAATAAAAAAATTAACATCCCAACTCTGTAGTTCTCTCCATGTTAAATACGTAAATGTAGTGCCAATAACAAAGAGAAGATTTTCTAGCCTTAACTGAAGCCACAGAAAGTCGCCAGCGATAACTCTAGCCAATGCTCTTGCGTCCACCTTTCCTTGACACCCCTAATCCCCTTCTACCTACCATATTCTAATTTTGCCAATACATCTTAGGTTAAGTTAATTTAAAATTTTAAAAGGAATAATTAACATTTATTATTTTAAATGGAGATCTAAAGCCCCGTAGAATATGAGCAATGCATTTCTTTCCTCCTGAACTCAATTTCACAAATCTCGCCCCACTCAAAAGAAAATATTCTTGTAACCAGCTTCAGATGGATTCACCTTTCTTATCTCTTATTACAAACAGGTTTTTTTTCCAATGTTCCCATATTTCTATTTTCTCTCTTCATTTCCTGAGAATTCTTTCTGTTACTCAGCACCAATCTGCTCTACTAAACCTGCTTTTGTTCTGCAGAGGCTGGATGTCTGGAAACTATCTCTGTCTTAAACGTCCATCCAGCAGTCTTCTGGTCCGGATTACGTCACAATGTAATGTGGCTTTTCGACATTTTCTTGAGGATAGCTGCTTCAGAACAGTAGGCAGCTGAGATGATCAGCATCAGTTTATTGTGATCCCTGAAACACGCTGATTTCCTAAGACTTTTTTAAAATTTTTATTGGAGTAGAGTTGTTTTACAATATTGTGTTAGTTTCTGCTGTACAGCAAAGTGAATCAGCTATACGTATACATATATCCCCTTTTTTTTGGATTTCCTTCCCATTTAGGTCACCAAAGAGCACTGAGTAGAGTTCCCTGTGCTATACAGTAGGTTCTCATTAGTTATCTCTTTTATTATACATAGCAGTGTATACAGGTCAATCCCAATCTCCCAATTCATCCCACCACCACCTTTCTCCCCTTGGTGTCCATATGTTTGTTCTCTACGTCTGTGTCTCTATTTCTGCTTTGCAAATAGGTTCATCTGTACCATTTTTCTAGATTCCTTTTTGACAGCTACCTTAGAAATACTGTTCCTCCAGCCCTTCCAAAGGGTTTTAGAAGCATCTCCTATGTTAATTTCTATTGTGCCTCAAGTATTTAGATTAGTTTCTTTTTTCTTAACTGATGCCTAAATGATAGACCCTTCAAACTCGTGCTCTAATTTGGAGAGTTTTTCTTTTTTGAATTGAAACCCACTTTGCATTTTTTTTACTGCATTGATTTTCCTTCATAAGCCACCTGGATTAGATCCACTGTTTCTTGGATATATGTCTTGATATTTTTACATATTTCTGCATGCTTCTTCCTAATTGAATGTTCAAGGAAACTGCTTTAATTTGGTACAGTGAGATTGTAGCCATGTATTACTTGTTTAGGCTGAAAAATATTTTTTTAAATAAGGCATGCTCCATTTAATCTCGTTTAATCCTCACAACAGCTAGATAAATTGAAGCTGTTTATTATCATTTTGCAAATGTAAGAACTGAAACACAAATTTATGAATTAAGTTAATATACCCTCTTGTTCAAAAGTATGTTATTTCTACCACAGAGTAACATCTCTCTAAGCACAAATTAAAAGGTAAAAAATATCTTTCTTTCATTATATCTACAAGTTAGCTTTTGATTCCTACAAACTAATATAATACTGCCTGAAATTAAAAAGTTGGGTCAAAAATGTCCAATAGTGGATATTGGCAAGTTTATTTATAAACTGAATGGAAAGTATCAAGGTCATAATGGTAATAATAATATCACTAAATAATTTGAAAATTATAGACCTTTAAATTATGAAACATTTTATTTTTCTATGAATCAGTCTTTGTATGATAATAAAATACTATGTAACGTTAGCAGTGGAGAAAAAAAAAATACACAAACATACACCAAGAAGTGAAGACAATTTCCACTCAAGCTATCCATGAAAGACTGATACTTCGAGCTCATATTTTTAATAGCATCTAATTCCCCCCCAAAAACTCACTGTGCATACAGTCAAGATGGAATTTATTGTTACTAGCTTAAAATCATCCTAATTAGTACAGATATTCCTCTATTTTTGATGGGATTATGTCCTGACAGACCCATCATAAATTGAAAATCGCCCAAAATGCATTTAATATACTTAACCTACCAAACATCATAGCTTAGTGTCCCATCTTTAACATGCTCAGAACACTTACCTTAGCCTATAGCTGGGCAATATCATCTAACACAAAGCCTATTTTATAATAAACTGTTGAATAGCTCATATAGTTTCTTTGAATACTGCACTGAAAGTAAAAAACAGTATGGCTGTCTGAGTCCAGGATGGTTGTAAGAGTATTCATTGTTTTTCCTCATGATTGTTGGCTGACTGAGAGCTGTGACTCCTTGACATTGTCCAGCATCACTAGAGACTATCAGACCACATATTGCTAGCCTGGGAAAAGATAAAAATTCAAAATTTGAAGTACAGTTTATACCGAATGCATATCGCTTTTGCACCATCATAAAGTCGAAAAATCATTAAGTTGAACCATCACAAGTCAGGGACCGTCTATATGTGGACATAGGCCTCTACAAATTATTGACTGCAGATTTTGAACTTCTACTGGAGAAAGTTTAGTGGCTTGTGGTTAAGGCATGAATTTAGACTTTGATTCAAATCCTAGTTCTGCCACTTTGTCAAGTGCACCTTAGTAAGTTGCAAAACTTCTCTAAGCCTCGGCTTCCTTATCAGTAAATTACTATACTGAACACATAGCCTGTACTTATGATTAAATGACATAAAGCCTATAAAGAACTAAGCAAGGTGCCAGGAACAAATATTTTTCTCAATGTCGGTTATTAATATTGCTGTTTCAAAAGATATGAGGTTGGTGGGGGAAGGAAAATGTATGCTGGTGGCATGCATCAGGGTATCATTTATTGTAAAATGGTTAAAAGAAGAGAAATTTTTAAAAATTGCTACCACACTCTAATCTTCCTTCTGCAACAAATATTCTATGTTCTATGGTATCAATTAATAATCACTCTCACTTACTGCTTTCCCTGCAGTACAAGGGAAACAAAGTGTGTCTCACACTGAAGTTCAGCTTCTTTCCAACACTGCACTTTGCCAGTGGCACACCCACAGAGCATATGGCCAAAGGAACATTCTCTTCTACATTCTGCACTTAAATCTTCCCTTTGGGGAGGTCCTCTTTTTTTTCCAGTTTTATTGAGAAATAATTGACATACGTCACTATATAAGTTTAAGGCATACGGCGTGATGGTTAGATTTACATATGTTTTGAACTGATTACAATACATTCAGCTAACATCCATCTTCCCATAGAGATTCAATTAAAAAAAAAAAGGATAAAAGAAAAAAGAGAAAGAGTTTTCTCCTTGTGATGGGAACTTTTATGGTGAACTCTCTTAACAGCTTTCCTATATATCCCACAGCAGTGTCAGCCATAGTCATCAGGTTCAGGTCCTCTTGCTTTAAGATGTACTGCACTAATATTACCCTCTATGGGTAATCTCGAAACTGAAAAAAAAAAAAAAAAGAGAGAACATTTCTTTCTCCAACATAATTGACAAATCCAGTGTCAGCTTGGGTCCACATGTAAAGCGAGTCACTTGAGCCTACGTTAGACCATATGTGTCAATGCCGACAAGTTCTATAAAACATGTTTTCCTTACAAAAAAAAAAAAAAGATGTACTGCACGTTTCAACTACTATTTAATAGTAGAGAAGGAAGATGCACTCATCTGTAGCCTTCACTTGATTTTGCACTAATATGTAAGAATGAAAATTTGTTTGATGTGTTTTAGTTGATACTGTATAGTATCCTTCACAGAATTGCACTGCATTTGCTCATCCATTTGGAGTCCAGTTTTTAAGTGAGCCTATTTAAATCAAAATGGTAGTGATCAGTAAGAGAATTTTTGGAGAAAATGAGAGGCAACAGCTATCAATCACAAGCAAGAGTACATTTCTTCCTTTCATGAAACTGATTTACCTGATTATGCCCACAAAGTCAGTTCCTGCATAGATACCAGTTGAATAGCCAGCATTTATGTAACCACTCCTGGCAGACCAGGGCAAGTACCACCTTTACATATGAACCAATT
Source organism: Monodon monoceros (assembly GCF_005190385.1). Lineage (NCBI taxonomy): Eukaryota > Metazoa > Chordata > Mammalia > Artiodactyla > Monodontidae > Monodon > Monodon monoceros. Next base: position 10,761,617 of record NW_021703772.1, read on the forward strand.
TTGCTGAGTGCATCTGGAAGCAAATGTTTCTGCTTTAACAACACTTGCACGAGATTCCTTAACTTTGATCTCTGGACAGGAAGATATGGCTAATTGAGGTAAACCAGAAAAATACTTCAATGTGAACTATATACAGTATAACCAACAGCTTGTTAAGATAAGTAGTAAGGCTATAGACTCTTTAAATGACCAAAGAGTACATACTGTTGCGTATTTAACTTATATGTTGAAGTTATCAAAGATCTTCAAATAAAGGAATCAATCATTGCCTTCAATTAATTTAATATGAAATATTTCAAAAATGGGCAATATCTTGACTTTGTCAACACCTTCAAGTCCAAACTAGAGTATTTCTAGAATAACATACATTTTTTCTATGCACAAGTTGAGGCAAAAGAAGATCAGCGTTTGCTGTAGCTTTTCTAACTCTAACAGCAGCATATTTGGCCTGATTTGTTTCATTATCTCGATGCTATTGACTGTCATGTATATCCAAGTCCTTAATTACAGAGAGGAAAGACATGATGATTCACAGTTGATAAGAAAGAAAGTCATTAGAATCTCACAAGCAACCTGCTTTCCTGAGCAATGATGTGGTCTGATTGAGGAACGTTGCACTGTAATTATGGTATCCTTTTAGGCATGATTGTAACTGTAAAAAGATTTGTCCTCTGACCACAATCTGCTTTTTGTTCATGAGATAAATTGTCTCTTGTTCAGCAACTAACATATCTTTGTGCTTTGTCTTGATTTGCCAGATGATCAGGAACTCAACCAAATTTGCAGTTGTTTCTGTTTCACTGAAGCAAATATTGAGAAGGAGTGAATATTTGAGTTATTTTGGAAATTGTTTCCAGTGAAAAGCTTTAAGGACTGTTAACTGCCATTCACATGGCACAAAAAGGACAAGCTTTCAGTTTTGAAATGGAACCTGTCTTAGGCTGGGGATCCATTTAAAAATATTAGTAATGGCAAGTTAGATTCAAATGATCAGTTTTCTATTTCAGGGTCATCCTTACTCGAATATTAAGACTGACAGCCAATCATTTATAACCTCAATTTATAAAATTTAGGCAGAAATTCCCAAGTGCAGAATGTCTGTTTATAATAAGCTTTCCAAGTAATCTGCATACATTTTTTTCCCCTTAATGATAAAATGGAAGTCCAAACTCATACCATAGAAGTCTTCTAGGGAATGGATTAAAAAAGCATTGACATAGGCAGGTGTGCTACCTCCCCACAAAAATCTTCCTCTGAAACCTCAAGTCATTTCTTAAAACCACACTTAGTTTTTTCACGTAGGTTAATTCAAATTGCAAGCCCTCTCTAGGGATCTCGCGTTTCTCATTTATAAAATGTTTTCTGAGTACCATCAGCAACAAATCATAAGGCAATTATCTCACTACAGGAATTATTTCACTAAAGAAGAATATAAGACTTGGAACAATCACCCCTTTGTGGTCTTAACACAGCTTTCCCTACCAGGATGTACCACACACACGCACACACACACCCCTCTGAATCTGCAGCATCTTGGAGGTGGAGGGATATTGAAGTCACTTCTATTTAGGTCAGTACTTTCTCACCGTGGTAATTAGCTTTCAGTATCCTGGCAGACTCAGGTATATTTTAGGATTTCAATTCTGTGTAACCATCTGGGTTATATATAGATTTTTCCCTACAAATCTCTTTTTTCTCTTCCTCATTACCAATCTAAAATATTCCTCCTTTAGTAATGATATGCTGCTTATTAGACATCAGTCCAAGAGTTGAACATTCAAATATTTTCCAAGATAATTACAGAAAAAAATGTTTATTTCTTTCAAGTATGAGGGAATTCGTATTTTTTTATTAGTTTCAGGTATGCAATATAATGATTTGATATTTGTATACATTGCAAAGTGATCACTAAATAAGCCTAGCTAATATCATTAACACCTGGGAATTAGCATTTTAATTATTACAGGGTATCTGAAAATCATTTTATATTAAAATTTAAAAAGTTAGACTTTAATATATAATAATTTTATTTATTTAAACAATAAATTAAAATGACAGCTCAATAGCAACATCTATGTACAACTCTTTATGAGTCAACAAATCTGTAATCATTTTATTGGATTTCTTTGTTTTTAGCTAATATGAGAGCTTTTTGATTTTTAATAAGAAAGTTTATTCATTTACATCTATCATGATAACTGATGTTGTTGTAACTTTTTTGCACATTTTTCTCTTTGCCCTGATTTATAGCTACATCTACTAATATTGTTTTAGCCTTTTCAATATTTTACCTTATGGGCAGATTAGAATCATTTTATTTTGACACAGAGAGTACTTAATAAGTAAATGATAATTTACCTTTTAAAAAGACTCAAGATTTTCCCTTTGTTTTCTTAAAATTCAGCACTTATCACGTTATTCTCTTGCTTAAAGTATCCTAAAAGCTTCCCAGCAGAGACAGAATAAAACAAGTTCCTTGCTCTGATTGATAGAGTCCTGCATGGTCTTGCCAGCCAACTGCTCTCACCTTGTCTTCTATGACACTCCCCACTCTGCTCCAGCCACACTGACTTCCTCTCTGTATTTCTCTCTTACCAAGCAATTTCCTGATGGCCTTTGCAATATAAAATTCAGAATCTCAGTTTAGAAACCATGCCCTCAGATCAGCATCCCTGACCACCAAATCTGGACTACCAGAAGTGTCCTGCCATGATGTGCCTCCATGACATCAACCTATTTTTTTCTCTGTGTTTTTTTTCATTGGCACTTTCCTAATGTTGGTCTCTCTCTAACATTATTAGTCTCTCCAATACAAGATCTTGTCTATCTTATTCACCATTTTATCTTCACTTCTTTCTAGGCAGTCATTCAGCAATATTTGTGGACTATATAAATGAGTAAGTAAGTACTCATAAGGTAGATTTTAAGAATTGTCATCCAAGCTGATTGTAATGCTTGGTGTCAACCGTCCTGTCGCTACTGGTTTCTAAACAGGTCTGAAAGAGTAGTCTATTCTGAAAAGATTATGATTACAATAAATCCACTTTTATGTGGCCAATTCATTGATGGATGATAAACATACAAAATATATAACCTGCCTCTCTACAGTATCATGCATTACACTGAAACAAACAAACAAACAAACAAAAAAAGAAAATTATTCCTGAAAGTTTATCAGGGAAGACTTCAAGGAAACCTATGGCCCCAATACATGTAGCAACTACAAGTGTTTTCCCAGAATAAGTGTTTTAGTCCTATTTAAATTGCAAACCTACAGTTTGCTATGAACCAGTGAAATATTCCAGAAATGCTAGTATTTTGGATTTCAGACAATATGCTCAGACTTCTCAAGTCTGAAAGCGGTTCGAATATTTTTTAGCCTATGAATCCAGTTTTGTCTTCCTATAAAATATGTTTACCCTAGGCAAATAGAAGGTATCTGGATTTTCAGTATGGTTGTGGTTGCCAGATTTAGCAAATAAAAATAAAGAACACCCAGTTAAATTTGAATTTCAGATAAAAAACAAAAAATTAGTGTAAGTGTTTTGATGCAATATCTGGGGCATACTTAGGGTGAAAAATTTTTGCTCTTTATCTGAAGTTCAAAATTAACTGGGAGTCCTGTATTTTATCTGGCAACCCTGACCAGACAATCCTGCTGAGCTGTATCTCCTCTAATTGGTACCCTTAGAATAACCATCATATTTATAAAGCAGGAAAGGGTAGCATCCAGTTCTCGATGCATCTTGCTTCCTGATTATAAAAGAACAGATTCACTGATTGCCTTGGACTCTGGATCTTAATGGGCATTTTGACTCTTAGTTTAATAATAAATCGTGCCCGAGATGTGGAAATAAGCATTGGTACATCCCACATCCATGTCTGTTTCTGTTAACAGCACATTTTCTTTTTCTCAGACTCTTCTGAGACTCCATTAAAACTCACTTGGTTCCATCATTCACTTAACAATCTGCTACCTAGTCAGTTATTCAGTCAAAAATCCCAAGTGTTTTAAGATGATAGCACTAGTGGGAAATGGTTTATGTTTCCCAAATAGTATAAAGTACGCCATCAACCTCGATGAGACGTAAAACATGCCTACAACAGGGAGTTACTTCATTTATGTACAGTGTGAGCTGTAAGTTTTCACTTAGCAGGCAGGACTTTTCATACACTGGGGAAATATTACTGCTATATACTATGTTTATTTTTAATAATCGTGTCCCTAATTTGCTAACTCTATTCTACTTTTCTTATCGGCATTTAACATGGAAAAGAGGACATAAAATGTGAACTTTTCAGATTTCTGCTAATAAACATATAAATGTACCTACATGTTTCACTTCGTTTCTTATGTTTACAATAGGGGTAAAGGCAGGCTTAAGGTTTTCCCCCTACCTGTTCTCTCAAGAACCTTAAACTATTGAGTATCATGTCTCTCTGTCGTATAGACAACTCTCTCAATCGGATACTTTACATTGTTTTTTAGACATTTTCATGAATTCCCATAAAATAACTCTTCCTAGGTCCCAAACCACCCACAGCTACATGCTACTTCCTTTTTTTCACTCACAACCAAACTTCTCATAGTTTTCCAGAGTCACTCCATTTCTCACCACCTACTTCACTCTGTACCTACTGAACTATTACTTCTGTCTCTAGCATCCTTCCAAGCAACTGTCTTCAGGATCATCATCATATTACACACCCTGTGGATCAATTCTTAACTTTTGTGGCAGGCAGAATAATGGCCCCCAAAAGACATCCACATTCTAATTCCCAGGACCTGTGAATATGTTATGTTACATGGCAAAGGGGAATTAAGAAAACAGAGGGATTTATAATTGGTAATCAAATGACCTTAAAATAGATTATCCTGGATTATCCAGGAGGGCTGAATGAAATTACGAGGGTCCTTAAAAGTAGAAAAGGGAGGCAGAAGAGAGAGAACCAGAGAACCAGATGGCAGTATGAAAAGGACTTGGATTGATGTTGCTGGCTTTGAAGATTGAGGAAGGGGCCTTGAGCCAAGGAATGCAGCCAACCTCTAGAATCTGGTAAAGGCAAGAGAACATACCCTATCTAGAGCCTCCAGAAAGGAATGTAACCTTACTTATGGCCTTGATTCAAACCCAGTAAGATCTGCACCAGACTTCCAGCTGAGAGACTTGCAACATAATACATTTGTGATGTTTTAAACCACTTAGTTTGTGGTAATTTGATACAGCAGCAAGAGGAAACTAATACAAGTTCCTTGATCTAACTGTCCCCTGGCTTCCCTCCCACCCCTCAGGCTGTCCCACCTTTGCAAGCATATATTCTTCTCCTGAACCTTTAAATCCTCATGCTCTTCCTAGATGCACTTTTTTCTTATTCTGTATTGTCCTCATCCAGGGCTCTCATCACCAGCTCTACACAGAGAACTCACACATTTATATTCCAAGCACATATTTCTTGTTGGGTTCCAGGTCTATAAATACAATTGCTTGCCTGACAGCTCTTCTCAGATGAATCGTGGTCACTTCAAAACACATATGACCTAAAAATGAAATCATGACCTTTCCTCCCAGACTAGATCCTCTTCCAGCATGTTCTATCTCAGTAAATGGAACCAGCATCCACCTGGCTTTACAAGTCATACACTTAGGGGTCATCTTTGACCCTTCTCCCTCTCTGTCATCTATATGAAAACTACCACTCTCTCCTATCCATTTTACTTACTAAATATTGATAAAATCCATCCATCCTCTTCTTTACATCTCTACTGCCACAATTCTGGCTGTATTGTTTTTCTATTGTTGTGTAACAAATCAGCACAAATTTCTCATCTTAAACCAACACTGATTTAGATTTATTAGGTCACAGTACTGTAGTTCAGAAGCCCACAGTGTATGTGGCTCGGTTCTCTGCTCAGGAGGAAATCAAGATGTCAACTGGCAGGACTTCCCTGGTGGTGCAGTGGTTAAGAATCCATCTGCCAATGCAGGGGACATGGGTTTGAGCCCTGGTCTGGGAAGATCCCACATGCCACAGAGCAACAAAGCCCGTGCACCACAGCTCTAGAACCCACAAGCTACAACTACTGAGCCTGCGCACTGCAACTATTGAAGCCCGTGCTCCTAGAGCCCGTCCTGTGCAACAGGAGAAGCCCCTGCAGTGAGAAGCCCATGCACTGCAACGAAGAGTAACCCCTGCTCGCAGCAACTAGAGAAAGCCCAAGCTCAGCAATGAAGACCCAACGTAGCCAAATAAATAAATTAAATAAATAAAATTTTTAAAAAAAGAAAAGATGTCAACTGGCTGCATTGTCATCTAGGGCTCAGGGTCCCCTTACAAAATCATTCATTTTATTGGTAGAATTTAGCTTCTTGCAGTTATAGCACCAGAGTCCCCAGTTCTTTGCTGGCTATCACCAGAGGACTGCTCTCAGCTTCTGGAGGTTCCCCACATGCCTCATCACAATAGTCCCTCCAACTCCAAGTTAGCAAAGATGCAGTGACTCTTCTACTTTGAAGCTCTCTGACTTCTCCTCCTGCAACTAGCTAGAGAAATCTATGTTTAAAGGCTAATGTGATCAGATCGGGCCCACCAGAATAATCTCCCTCTCTTGAAGTCAACTGTGCATACAACATGGAACATAATCAAAGGTGTAATATCTCATCACATTCAAAGATTCTGGGGATTAGGATGTGATATCTTTGGGAAACCATTTTAGAAATTCTCCTACAATATTGACCCAAATTATTATTGTCATTCTCTGTACTAAGAATTGACCTCCTAATTCATCTTCTCAGATCCAGTCTTTCCTGCTCCCCTAGTTTATGCACACTACAACCAGAGTGATCAGCTCCAAACACACGCCTGATAGTGTCACCCACTTCCTAATGTTCTTAAGGACAGCTGTGGCCTGAAGCAGAGATGCCCGATTTGTTGTCTACAGCCCAGTGGCTGTGACTGCTCCTGCTCTGCAGAAAGATCAGCACAGAAACCAAGGGCAAGTATTTAAACACTTTCACAGCATTTCAGAGTAATTTTCTGTCTGATGAAACTAAAAATAAATGGGGGGAGGGACTTGTATTTTTATGCATTTTTTATTTTTAAATTTTATGTTTTTGGTAATTTATTTTTATAAACCTATTAGACCATGAAAATTGAAAAGAGAAATAAAGCAAAACAAATACTGGTTCTTTACCTCAGAAAATTGAGGAGGTGCTGCACCCGTGGGCTCTGCACATCCTGGCCTGCACTCCTCCAGCTTTATCTCATTCCACATGCCCTCTTACTCTCTAAACTCTGGTCAGTGTCCTTCTTGTAGTTCCCTCCGTGTTCCATATTTCTGTACCATGTCCCTCCCTAGATTACAATCACCCCATTATATTCTCTCATTGCACGAGGGACGTCCAATATGTACCCATCAGAATCTCAATATTAATAAATATGTAAATATTTATTTTTTAAATGTCTGCTTGTCTCCTAAATCGTAAGCTCTGTGGTATCAGAGAGCATATCTTCCAGCTAATGGGGATATATGCAGCTCCCTGCACAGGTGCCTGATGCATTATAGGTACTCAACAAATGCATACAGAATGAGGGAATGAATCAATAAATAAATATGATCCATATTATTCAAATCAAATAGTACCTCAACCAATTATTATCTGTTTCATCTTAATCATGATAGTTAAATCTCCTAAACTTCATTTTTTATTACAGGCAAAACTAGAATATCATTTCCAGTCACGTAAGACTGATATGGACATTAAAGCATGTACAACTGTTTTGTTTCAAAGTGTAAGATGTTTCTAAAATGCAACTGATAAGCTGGTATGAATTATGTCTCATATAACATTGGTAGAAGGGTGAAATGTATAATGAATCTAAAAGCCTTTTGGAAATATGCTAAAATCTTTAAAAATATCCATTTTTGCTTCCATTATAGAGGTTCTAAAATTTCATTCTAAAATATAATTGGATAAGTAAACAAATATATAGTAGAAGCCTGTTCATTCCAGTGTTGTTTCTAATAAAAACATAGAAATTATTTTCTAAATGTGTTCTCATATATGAAAGGGCTGATGGGAGAGGCAACCTGGTTGGCATAATTTAAGAAACAACCTAAATATTTTCTTACTGTGTGAAACTATTTTTTCATTGCTGGTGGAGAACTGATCCTGGCACATTGTGTGGCTGATTTACACCCAGTTACATGATGCTGAGAATGTGCTTTGGCTACAATATCAAGAGCATATGAGTGTAAACTAAACTTGAAGACTTATAAGCTCAAGCATGGAACAAACTTGACTGAACATAAAATTGAGAAAATAGGTTGAGATCTACACCAACGCTAGTGATAGTAGAGCAGGCGACTCAGGTCCAGTCACATAAGTTGTACAGCTACTTCCATCAGAGATAACACTTCTGAAACAGCCTTAACAATGAGAAGAGAGTCCCTGAGGTCTTTCCTTCTGGTAGCTGTAATACCCTCAGCCACTTCTAAAGTAGATGTTTCAGAGGCAGTTGTAGGTTTGCAACCTCAATAAAACAGTACTTCTGAGTTCTGAAATATCTATACCAATGCAAGAGAGGTAAAAGCCTCTAAGGTTTTAGAAAACATCCAGAATTCTTGATTAATTCTTGGAGGCCCCCAAATTGAAATATTGGATTGCCTGTTCATCTGGACAGATAGTGGCTTGAGACACTAATTTGAATTAAAAAAAAAAAAGAGGTATAGTATCTCCCCCAAGCTGATAAATCTGGTAATTCAATCTATAGATCTATCTACCAATATGTCTACTTATTATATGTAACAGAATGTCTACACTTTAAGTAAGAAAGTAACATATGCTGTTTTGTACCTTCTCTCCCATATCCTTGTGCTGAGTTAGGAAAGGATGGACTGAAAAAAATATACCATTGATGAAGACCCATATGTCTGATTCCTGAAGAGCCATGTGGGGAACAGCCCAAAGGAGAAAAGGTATTTTAGGGAATGCTATCTATAACTTGCTGGAAAACACTCAAATAATCATTCTCACCAGGGAGAACTGAGTAGTGGTGGGGAAACAAGAGTGCCACACAGATGTTACACCACACAGAACTGTATAGTCCTCCACTAACGTTGGGGTCAAACCTAGAAGTATAGATAATGGCTCACTGGATAGTCCACTCAGCTTTAAGACATTCATGTTCAAATCTTTATAATAGTATGGGAGGTCCTTAATTTCTCTAATATAGATTAATTTCGCCAAACATATCCAGGACATGGGTTGGAAGTTGTGTTATCTAGGGAAAGATAGGCTTCAGTTACAGTAAAGCATAGAAAAATGTTGTTTTCGGAAGATAGAAGAAATAGAGGATTTTTTTTTTTACAGTGAGTACTGGAAAGAGTTAATAAAAAGGGGTATGAAATATTGACATGAGATTTATAAGAATAAGTGTGCTTAATAAAAATGAATGCTTCTATATATAAAGTAGAGAAACAACAAGGACCTACTGTATAGCACAGGGAACTATATTCAGTATCTAATGAAACAATTAATAATTTGAATGTAGATAAGACACTTTGCTATGCAGCATTCTAAAATGCAGAACTTTGACCAAAAAAGTATAAATAGAAAGTTTATTCAATTATGGAAAACAATACCATACGAGCTGTAATTTATAATCACATAATCAAAGTAATTGGGACAGAAATCACTGTTAATAAAAGTGGAGAGACAATTGGAGAAGGGGGAGGGGAGAGAGAGAAAGAGAGAGAGAGAGGCTTGTTTCATGAAGAAATGCTGCAATACATAGACACATTATAGTGGTTGAATTTTGTGTAAGTGGGAGGTAGGTATAAAGTTTGTATATCAAGATATTTTGACATCATAAAGTATCTAGACAATTAGGGTACTGTAAGAAACTTTGACACACTGACTGAGAAAACTGTCTCTTCAGAACAGATTAAGAAAACAGTTGAATTAATTAATGAAACAGTAAATCCAGAGAATTGCATACCCAAGATCATATGTCACCTGTATTTCATCCAGGTTTCTGTTCTATGTATAGCTTGTTAATTCAGTGGATTAAAAACTGAGACTTTAAAAGGGAAAAGCAAGTCTTCCTTTTGATGTGCTCTGCAGTTTTCCCTCGTGGGCTGTAGATTGTGATTACAGGTATTGTTTGAGAAAAGACCAAGCTTTTGCTCATTTATTTTTAGAAAAAAAGGATATATATTTCTTTTAAGAACATAAGTAGAATAATTATTTAAATTTGTGTAATTTTTTGACAAGGACAAAAATCTTAAGGAAGTTGAATCTGTAATGGCTCTTATTTAAAGTCCTATGTCATGTCCAGTATGTTCAAACACATGGTTTTGAATCAAGATGTTCCAAACTACTATTTAATAATAAAAGTTCTTTGGTTCTAACCTTAAAAAATACAAAGTTATCCTAAATTTCTGTGTATTAAAGTAGCTTTTTCTAAAAATGTAGAGATATAAAATATTAAAATGAAGAAAATAAAATTTTCAGTTTTTTAAAAAAGAATTTGTTGTGATTAATATTTTTTCTATGCCCTTCTTTTTAATTCTTTATAAGCTGTTAGTATTCATATTTTGTTTTTCAGTATTTTAGATAAACTAGAGTAAAAAGTTGAACCCATAGTTTAGTGAATATAATCCTCATAGGTGGAAATTCTTACTTCAGTGTCTGTACTACCTAAATTAACAGTTGGATATTATATAGATACTCTTAATGAAAAAGGAATTATATAGTCATACACAAAAAATGCAGTTAGCGTGAAACAAAACACAAAGTAACTTATCCAACCATGTTTTTTATCATGTAAATGCTCATAATCATAAAAAATTATATTCTTGGAAATTTGTTCACATTACTATCATTTTCTCAGTGAACTAGACTTTCTCTGCATATATCACTAATTGCTTAACAGCTGTGTACCCAAATCTATTATTTCCTCTTAATCATACACTGAAATATCAGGGTTATTTGAAATTCAGGTGAATCATCAATTTTTTTTCCCCAAGAACAACAATTTAAAATCCCGTCCCTAGAAGCCAAGCATTTTGTTTCTATCAATCATGACTCTACCTTTATTTTTATAGTATTACTTTGTTTTCTTAATTTTCTAATAAAACAAGGAAATAAAATACCAGAATGTGAAACTCTGAAGAAGATGATAATTTAGATCGAGTTTCACACAGTTGGAAAAAAAATGTCAACCTCCTAAGCCTCCAAGCAACACACTTCTAAATACTTAAATAATGGCAGTAATAACTAGACATATTTTGAAAAAAGAATGAGTTTCAAACACACACAAATACAATCAAACATGTGTGGTTGGAATGTTTTTTTCTTAAGACCAAAAAAGAAGTAAAATTTCTCCTGTCACCATTCATTTTTAATATAACACTGGAAGCCCTAGCCAATACAATAAGACAAGAAAAAGAAATTTAAAATTATATAGATTCCAGAGGAAAATATGAAAGCATTTTTATTTGCAGACAATATGATTGTCTACAATGAAACTTCCAAAGAATTCAGGATCCTAAAACCAATGACTGAATGATAGAACTGTTCTATGTGGTACTGTGCTGGTGGATTCACAACTCTATGCGTATTTCAAAACACATAGAAATGTACACCACAAAGAATGGATTTTACTCTATACAAATTTTAAAAAGTCAACAAAGACAGAAAGAGATCTCAAGATGAAGTATAACTGTGATGAAGAACCTAACTATATTACAAATGAGTGACATGACTATTTTAATTTTGTAAAGAAAGAAACTGATCTAAGTAACTTTGTAAAACAACATTTGACCAGACATTGGAATGTTAAAGATTAAAAATAAGAGTGCACACAGTATTCTGGTTGGTAAATGGAGTATAAGTTAGCAATTCTGAAACTTCTTTACATTTTATTCAAGGACTGAACAGCAAGATAGTCTACATTGAAAACCAAAAATGAAAGTTATAATACATGCTGTATTAAAATCAAAACACAAAAATAAAATGTAATTTTAAAATATTCAATTTATACAGTTTTTAGAAGTTACCTAGGTAAAAATATAACAAAAGACATGTACAAGCCTTTAGAAAAAATACTAAAACTTTATTGAAGGATATTTAAAGGACCCATATTATTTTCCATATCAAATTTAAGCCATTCACTTGTAGATAACAAATAAAGCAAAATTAAAGAAGATTCAAAGACTGAAAAGTGTGTGTTCCTGAATATTTCCCTGTACAAAATAAATGCTTATGATAAATTGTTGTATTATTTAATTAAAATTTACAATTAATGAATAGATGTAGAATGTTATACACAAAATAAGTAATTTGGGGTAGAGGGTTTTGTTGAGTTGGTTTAAAGAACCTGATTCTTTTCCACAGACTACTGATTAAACTACAGATAGTCAATTTGCCTAATGAGTAGAAATACTATGAGTTAATGCAATTTCTATCAATAGGTGGTATATAAACTGGTTAAGAGACAAGCTCTTGGGTAAGACTATCTGTATTTGATTTCTAGACCATCTGTGATATCTGAAAAAAATGATAGTACTTGCATTGTAGAATTATAAGGTTTTAATGAAGTGACAAATGTGAAGTATACGTAGCATGATGTCTAGCACAAAGTGCCCAGTAAGTAGTAACAATTTATAATATGAATATCATTAATTAACTGAAAAGGAAACATCCAACAACTCTATGGATATGAAAATCTAGATGGTCTTATAAAGGGTAAAGATATATTATCACAAGCACACATCCACTGGAAAGGACCTCTCATTCATATTGCTCTCCTATCTGACAGCTTAACACTTAAGAAAGAAGTTAACAGAGCACCTGCGACATTCAGCTTAAACCCCTCCTGACTTCACTTTTCACATAAGCTCAAATTATTGCTACAACACTTCCATATTCAGAATGTTAAATGCATTATTTCCCAGAGGAAGCTTACACCCTCACATTAAATTAAGAAAAAGTGGTATAAAGTATGTAGTAATTTTCCATTAAAATCCAGCATTTGAAAAATAACCAAAGAAATACAATAATGCTCTCTCATTATGTGCCATATTTAAGACACAAAATTTTCTTGTACATGAACTGACAATATTCACCATATTCTTTTAGGAGTTTCCAGGTTTAAAATGTCAAGTGTCTTTAAATATGCCAAATTATGGCCTATAAATATTTTAATAATGATAGTTTAATTTATGCACTTTCTTTTCAAATAATAACAGAATTGAATAGAAATAAAGTATAAAAGTCATTACTATTAAATACTTTAATATTAGCTTATCTGTGAAGTACAAACTTTTGATTAAATAAAACAAATTTCCATATTATTTTTACATGTAGTTAAATCCAAAACTATTACCTAGAGCTTGATGCTATCCATACTCATTTTTATCAATTTAATGAAAGAATAGGTAACATAAAGTTATGTAAAAGGGACCTTGTTTTGACCTGGGATTTTTAGTCTGCTTTCTCAGCTCACACCCATATATAGGATTTGAGTTTCAGTGTATTTTTAACAATAATAAATTAATATTATTAATATGAATAATAAATTGTTATTGCCTTCATATACACATTGCTATATAATATGCATATGTATGTACATATATAATCAAATATATTTAAACACACAGATGTATGTTGTGTGAAGACTGAAACAATGAAGCAGCAAAAATTAACATTGATTTTTCTGTCACCGTTTCTATGGAAACATGACAGCAAAGAGAAATATGTAACACCTGAACCCCTTTGCAGTAACACTGGTATAATTTTCCCACTCATTTCTTGACAAAAGCAGTAGTACTGCTCAGGCTTAGGCTTTCAAAATTATGGTTTCAGGACCCAAGCTAATGGCTCATTTAGAAACCACCTCCTTTCTCTTTTAAAACAAATTCAATTTTTTATTATAGTGAATTTATTTTTAAGTTTCTCCTCGAAAAATGTATTAAGCCATTCATAATATAATACCCATGATTATGGTCTATGAATAGATACCATGCCTGTAACTGCCTGAAACAATGTCAGGCAGAGTGTGTTCAAAATTGTTTTAAATTCAGTTTTAAATGGTGAACATTTAATATATTTCTGGATGGTAATATAAAATGACTCGATTTTTGAAGTGAAAATTGAAAGTATTTTGAAAGAAAAGCTGCAAAATAAATATATCTTTACATTAAGCATATAAGTATCTAGCACGGGCAAGAATTGAGTATATTAAATGTTTTATTTACCAGGTACCATAAATGTTATACTTAAAAAGAAAATCTTTTAAAAGAACTATAATATAATCAAGAAATTTATCATTAAAATTTGTGCATCTATTTTTCATCTTGATTCAGAAAGCATTTTGATATCTTGCCTAGAAGGTAGTCCTGACATTTCTGACTTTGTTATGTCCCAAAATATTGTTAGAAATTTCAGCTGATTTAACAGAAAAATAATAAATATCTCACAATTATTAGATGTTAACTATATATCAGATATCACTGAATTAATTTAAAACATACCTCATTTAGTCTTCAATACAATTTTGTGAGGTAGGAAGTATCTTTATTGTTCTTTTAGGTATTTTACATAATATAGTTAAAACTTATGGAGCTGTGATTAAGATTGTGGGCTCCAAAATCAAAAGATCTTATAGGGAAATGGGTCCACCATGCTGCCCTGATGAGCTTGTACATATCCATATTTGCCACATAAGCAAAGGCTTGCCCCACAAATTAATCTGAGTCTTGGTGGGACATCTGTGACCCTCTGGAAACATGAAAGGATGTGAGGTTTGTGAGGAGCTTCCCGGAAGCTGCCTCTCTCTTGTTTCCTAACTTCCTGGGATGCTATCAAGCGACAGTTTCTTATTGCCTCTCATTTCTGATGAGTATGACACTTTCTGCCATGTCCTCTCAAGCTATTGTCGCAGACTATAAAACTCTATAGCAGTAGTATACAACTATACAATTGTACTTAGTATACAGTTGGGTCCTCAGCAATGAGGTGTCCCACAACTCATGTTGCTTTGCCACCTGGCTCTTGTTGCTTTGATGACATTCTTTTGTGTATATAGGAGTAGCATCTGGGAGCTGACACCCTTGGCTGCTCATCCTTTCACGTGAGTAATAAACTGACTGAACCACTATATCTTTACTGGACAAATCAGTCAAGACTTGCTTTGCTGAGTGTGCTTGACATGTTTCAAATTTCCAATCCTTTTAGACAACTTATCTTTCCGTTGATAAGAGTAACAATTACTTCCTAGGATTGCTGTGAGGATTAAATGCTGAAAAGCTGAAAAGAATATCCATACTCCATTTATATTGGCTATTAATATTATAATATTTATATTTCATCCAGGGTCACATAGTGAACAAGTGACATTATAGGAATTCAGTTCCAGATTTCTTGAAAGGCAAAGCCTATTCTTTTAACTACTATCCCCAGCAAATTGCAATCTTTACTACTGCATACATGTATCTATCTGTCCCATTCCAAACTATCAAAGCTTTTCTAGTTACAAAACTTATTTAAATAGGCTTGGTATTTTTAGTTTGAAGAATACTCGAGATAATTATTTGTTATCTATCGCTATATAACAAATCACCCCCAAATTTAGTGGACTTAAAAACCAATAAACATATTGTCCTAGTTTCTGTGGGTCAGGTTTTCAGGACTGGCTTACCTGGGCACCTTCTTTCTTTCTTTCTTCCTTCCTTCCTTCTTCCTTTCTTTCTTTTTTTTTTTTTAATTTATTTATTTATTTTTGGCTGTGTTGGGTCTACGTTTCTGTGCGAGGGCTTTCTCTAGTTGCAGCAAGTGGGGGCCACTCTTCATCGCTGTGCACGGGCCCCTCACTGTCGTGGCCTCTCTTTTTGTGGAGCACACATTCCAGACATGCAGGCTCAGTAGTTGTGGCTCACGGGCCAAGTTGCTCTGCGACATGTGGGATATTCCCAGACCAGGGCTCGAACCCACGTCCCCTGCATTGGCAGGAAGATTCTAAACCACTGCACCACCAAGGAAGCCTTTCTTTCTTTCTTTCTTTCTTTCTTTCTTTCTTTCTTTCTTTCTT
>NW_021703772.1:10777718-10818274 GCF_005190385.1 Monodon monoceros
CTTTCTTTCTTTCTTTCTTTCTTTCTTTCTTTCTTTCTTTCTTTCTTTCTTTCTTTCTTTCTTTCGTTTCTCTCTCTCATATTCCATTGTGTCCGCCAAAATGTTATTTCATGAAATTTTCTCTATTAGTTTGAATAAATCTAGGGTTTGCAAACTATAGCCCAAGGGCCAAATCCTGCCCGATATCCATTTTTTATTGACCATGAATATAGCCATGATATGTATTGTCTATGGATGCTTTCTCATTACAAAGGTAGAATATATGTCCTCTTGGCATATGAAGCTAAAATATTTACTATCTGGTCCTTTGAAGGGAAAAAAAAAGTTTGAATAAATGAATCTAACTCAAGGCAGAAAGGAACCTTAGAGGTCATCTGATAGTTCACTCTCTTATACCTTCATACTGTGAGATTTGAGGTTGCTTAAGCCTTGTTCTGTGGTTCTTAGTCAGTTATTTGTCCATGAGGGCCACTACACTAAATTTATGCTACTTATTATTCATATAGGCAGTCTACCCAACTGAGATGAGTCAGTAATAACTCACTTCAGCTTTTATATTATCTCAAGAGGATATTCCATTCAATATACATAAAGCATGAATATTCCTTGTTAATCATGCACTGATTATTTTTCATCTAGTATCATCCATCCCCTATGGTATGCCAAGATCAGTGCCAGTAACTAGGAGTATAATCAGTAAGTCTCAGTTTCTGGGATCTCCATGGCCTGCAGGAAAAAAGATATATTTACAGAGCTAATTATTACAAAGCATAGTGTGTGCTCTACCATTTGAGCTACATTAAAAAGCTATGTAAACAAAGTGATTAATACTGCATGGAATTTGAGGTTACGGAGAACTATTATGTAGGGTCTTATGGATAAGGTCTAAGACTGTGAAACTGGAACCATAGCAAGAATTTCACTAAAAATTTGAGCAAATTTGCATGAGTGTGAAGTCCTCGAGGCAGAGATGTCTGCAGGGGTTGACAACAAGAAGTTCATAAGCCCATAATGTTTTATGATGAAGTGTGCATGACACATCAATTTTTTTTTAAAGTTAGGGTTTATAATTTCATCAGATTTTCCAAAAATCTGTGATGAAAACTTAAGAGTAATGGTTACATGGTGGTAGAAATGGATAGAAACACCCGCCCGCCATCATATAATAGAAGAGAGAGATTAAAAATGCATATTCTAAAGAGATATTACTGTATTTGTCACATTATCATCGCTAACATACAAGGCATTTTGATAACCTTTAAATTTGATGTTAAAAATGTAGGGTGCATTGATAATAGTCAAAGTGTGTTATTCTTATTGCTACTATATGTTTAATGGAGTGTATTTGATAGTTTAATTTTTTAGAACAGATTTGGATTAGAAAGGCTGAGGCCTAAACTCTAGGGTCAACTTGCCTAAATTCTAATCTTAGATCTGCCCTTTACTACCTGTGTGGTAGGTAGCTTCTGAAATGGCCCCCATGATCCAGCCTCTTAGCATTCACACCCTTATAACTCACTTGGGTGTGAGTTGGACCTAGTGACTTCCTTCTAACAAATGAATACAGCAAAAGTGACGGCATGTCACTCTTGAAATTTGGTTACGAAGACTGAGATTTTCATCTTGCTGATATATTTTCTCTCCCTGGCTCTTCTTGCTTGCTATGATAAAGCAAAGTGTCATGTGGTAAACTCACCTTTAGAGGGGACCAAGTGTTAAGGACCAGAGAATGTCCTCTGGCCAACAGTCAGCAATAAACCAAGGCTCTCAGTTCAACATCCCATGAGGAAATGAATCCCACCAATAATCAATTGAGTGAGCTTAGAAGTGGGTCCTTCCCCAATTAAGTTGTTATGACTACACCTCTAGCTGACATCTTGATTGCCGCCTGTGGGAGACCCTGACACAGAAGACCAAGCTAAGCCACGCTCCTATTTTTGACCTACAGAAACAGAGAAAATAAATGTTGCTATTTTGAGCCACTATATTTGGGGGCTAATTTGTTGTGCAGCAATAGATAACTAATATAGATTTTGTTACAATATAGGACTGGGGTAATGTCATAACAAATACGTAAATATTTGGCACTGGCTTAGCAACCAGGAAGTGGACAAAGTGGACCCATGGGAAGGACAGGCAGTGGACAGAGGTTGAAAAGATTTTGAGTGGCATATTAGAGAAAGCCCAAATTGTCTTTAACAGAATATTAGTAAAATTATAGACATTAAGGATATTGTCAGTGCGAGCTTAAAAGGAAGTGAGAAACATGTTATGCAAAACTGGAGGAAGAAAGATCCATGTAATATGGTGTCAGAAAATTTATTGACACCATCATCTGCACTTATGTGGAAATCAGAACTATGACTAATAAACGTTGATTTAAGCAAGGAGATTTCCAAGTAAAATGTTGAAGGAGTTACTTGTTTTCTTCTTGCTGCTTATTATAAAGGGGAAGAGGAGAGAAATAAATTAAGGAACAGACTGTGTGGTAGACAGAATTCTAAGATTACTCTCTAAGGCCCAAACCCTTGTAAAATCTTCTCCCTTTAAGTGTGACTAGGATTTGTGAATGTGATAGATGTCACCACTATGATTAAGTTATGTGGCAAAGATGGCAGGAATGTGAAGATGTAATCAAGGTCCCTAATCAGATGACTTTGTGTTAATAAAGAGGGAGATTATCCTCAGTGGGCTCGAGCTAATCGGGTAAAATCTTTCAAACAGGGTAAAGCATCCACAAGATCTTCTTCCTGGCTTTAAGGAGAAGCAACCAGTCACGTGGTGAACTGTCTCTGAATAGGAGTGGGTCAAGGATCTAAATGCCTCAGCCCTACAACCATAAAGAACTGAGTTCTTCCAACAACTTGTATAAGCTATGGCTTTTTGTTCCCCTCTCCATTTTGTTCCCCTCGTCCCCCTTCTCTACATCTCCAGAGGATGTGCCTTGGTTGTGTTCTGTCATCTTGCTCAGTTGAGTAAGGGGTCCCCCAATTCTTGGGTATGAGTCTGCACCGGTTACTGCTGTCAGGTTTATTGTCTCTCTGCACATAGTCTGCTTTGGTCTAGTATCACTTTGCTGTTCCTGGGCGCACCCAAGACAAGGTGAATTTTCAAAACCACCTAAGTTTCTTTCCTCTCTGTGGTCTTAGGGCTGCCTTCTGGGTAATTTTAGGAAACGGCTGTTTCTGTTCTGGGATCTGCAGGCATCTCTTAATGCAGTAACTGCTCAAGCTATTGTCCTAGCCCACACCTTGCCCTCACAATTATGGAATGGAACAGAATAGATAATATTTTGTATGATCTCCAGAGAAGACTAATAGAAAGTAAACCATAAAATAAAACACTTAAAATATTACTCCACTACTCATGAAATGAACCAAAATTTAGGATTAAAGAATGGGAAGTTTGTAATATATTACAGCTATCAGAGAGCAACAAAATCATTTAAACATAGAACCAACTCTAAGTAATTATTAAAATATGTATACAATTCATAATTCTTTTAAAAAAAGATACGTATTTCCGAGTAAATAATAATAAATAATATGTCAAAACCCAAGCTTATAACCAATACACATTGAGTAGGAAAAGCCTACTCAGTCAAGTGATATTTGCTAACATCTTCTAAGATCCATGCACATTTCTAGGGGTTGGAACTAGTGTGATTATAAGACTTTAACCCTTATTCTAAGGAGCTTGCCTTCTAGTGGGGAAAGACATCAAAATTCTTTTAATAAATACAGTGGATTAGATACCAATATGTGCTGCAGGATTATATGATAAAGAACGAGTGGGAGCTACTCTAGCTAGTTTGATCAGGGATGGTTTTTCTGAGGTAGAGATTTAGGTTCATTCATGATTCTTAATACATTTAATATTTATGGAATATCCAACAGTACAATACAGTTAATATTTATGGAATATCCAAGATGATCCAAACAAAATTCTAGATAGACAAAAGAAGAAACCTTTTTAGGAAAATAATGACTAAATTTCAGAACACTAATATCAAATGATCCTCTGTCAGGGGAGCCACGCTTCTGGAAGTCAGTGGGTCCATAGGAGCCTTACTCTAGTGACCACAGGATCGCCCCTGAAAGTCTGTCAGTCCCTAAACACTCCTGCTTATAAATGTTCTCCAATGCTTGAATCCCTAAGCTAACCAAAACCTTGTATAAGATAGGCTCTGGCTCTGTACTGGAAGACTGCACTTGTGTGAAAATGGTTATAGATCACCACTTCAGTATTTTAACTCTGATCAGCAACAGATCACTTTCAAGCACTTCACATCTGACCCTGATGCTTCAGTCACTGACATGTGAGGCTACAGTGAGAAGACTGCTGTCTGTGACTGCTGCCTGTGCTGTCAGTGTCCCAACAGACACTGAATCTGACAGCACCTTAACTTGGACTTCCTAGCCTTCAGAACTGGTATTGTGCTCTGGCTGGGTGTCAGTCCTGAGCCTCTAAGCTGGGATAGCTGAGATCAGGACATTGCTCCACCAGAGACGTCCCAGCCCCATGTAATATCAAACAGCAAAAACTCTTGCAGAGATCTCCATCTCAATGCTAAGACCTAGCTCCACTCAACAGCCAGCAAGCTACAGTGCTGGACACCCTATAACAAACAGCTAGCAAGACAGGAACACAACCCCACCCATTAGAGGAGAGGCTGCCTAAAATAATAATAAGTTCACAGATGCCCCCAAACATACCACCAGATGCAGTCCTGACCACCAGAAAGACAAGATCCAGCCTCATACACCAGAACACAGGCATCAGTCCCCTCCACCAGGAAGCCTACACAACCCACTAAGCCAAACTTACCCACTGGGGGAAGACACCAAAAACAACGGGAACTGCAAACCATTTCAGCTCTCTTGTGTTGTTTACACTGTCTGTTTCCCATACTAAGGTGCATTTTTTTCAATTAAGACTTTATTTTTTAGAACAGTTTTAGTTTTACAACAAAATTGTGGGGAAGGTATAGAGATTTCTTGTATATCCACTGCCCCCATAAATGGATAACCTCATCCATTATTAACGTCCCCACCAGAATGGTACATTTGCTGCAACTGATGAACCTACTATGACCCATTATAGTCATCCACGAAGAAATAGAAAATATAAATAGACTGATCACAAGCACTGAAATTGAGACTGTGATTAAAAATCTTCCAACAAACAAAAGCCCAGGACCAGATGGCTTCACAGGTGAATTCTATCAAACATTTAGAGAAGAGTTGACATCTATCCTTCTCAAAAATCTTCCAAAATATAGTAGAGGGAGGAACACTCCCAAACTCATTCTACAAGGCCACCATCACCCTGATACCAAAACCAGACAAAGGTGTCACAAAGAAAGAAAACTACAGGCCAATATCACTGATGAACATAGATGCAAAAATCCTCACCAAAATCCTAGGAAACAGAATCCAACAGCACATTAAAAGGATCCTACAAACCTTCAAGTGGGGTTTATCCCAGGAATGCAAGGATTCTTCAATATACACAAATCAATCAATGTGATACACCATATTAAGAAATTGAAGGAGAAAAACCATATGATCATCTCAAGAGATGCAGAAAAAGCTTTCGACAAAATTCAACAATCATTTATGATAAAAACTCTCCAAAAAGTAGACATAGAGGGAACTTACCTCAACATAATAAAGGCCTTATATGACAAACCCACAGACAACATCGCTCTCAGTGGTGAAAAACTGAAACCATTTCCTCTAAGATCAGGAACAGGACAAGGTTGTCTACTCTCACCATTATTATTCAACATAGTTTTGGAAGTTTTAGCCACAGCAATCACAGAAGAAAAAGAAATAAAAGGAATCCAAATCAGAAAAGAAATTTGCAGATATGATAGTATACATAGAGAATCTTAAAGATGCTACCAGAAAACTACTAGAGTTAATCAATGAATTTGGTAAAGCAACAGGATACAAAATTAGTGCACAAAAGTCTCTTGCATTCCTATACACTAATGATGAAAAATCTGAAAGAAAATTTAAGGAAACATTCCCATTTACCATTTGAACAAAAAGAATAAAATACCTAGGAATAAACTTACCTAAGGAGACAAAAGACCTGTATGCAGAAAACTATAAGACACTGATTAAGAAATTAAAAGTGATACAAACAGATGGAGAGATATACCATGTTCTTGGATTGGAAGAATCAACATTGTGAAAATGACTAAACTACCCATAGCAATATACAGATTCAGTGCAATCCTTATCAATCTACCAATGGCATTTTTCATGGAACTAGAACGAAAAATTGCACAATTTGTATGGAAACAAAAAAGACCCCGAATAGCCAAAGCAATCTTGAGAAAGAAAAACAGAGCTGGAGAAATCAGGCTCCCTGACTTCATACTATACTACAAAGCTACAGTAATCAACACAGTATGGTACTGGCAGAAAGACAGAAATATAGATCAATGGAACAGGATAGAAAGCCCAGAGATAAACCTATGCACATATGGTCACCTTATTTTTGATAAAGGAGGCAAGAATGTACAATGGAGAAAAGACAACCTCTTCAATAAATGGTGCTGGGAAAACTGGACAGCTACATGTAAAAGAATGAAATTAGAACACTCCCTAACACCATACACAAAAATAAACTCAAAATGAATTTAAGACCTAAATGTAAGGCCAGACACTATAAAACTCTCAGAGGAAAACACAGGCAGAACACGCTACGACATAAGTCACAGCAATATTCTTTTTGACCCACCTCCTAGAGCAATGGAAATAAAACCAAAAATAAACTAATGGGACCTAATGAAACTTAAAAGCTTTTGCACAGCAAAGGAAACCATAAACAAGATGAACAGAGGACCCTCAGAATGGGAGAAAATATTTGCAAATGAAACAACTGACAAAGGATTAATCTACAAAATTTATAAGCAGCTCATGCAGCTCAATATCAAAAAAACAAATAACCCAATCCAAAAATGGGCAGAAGGACTTCCCTGGTGGCACAGTGCTTGAGAGTCCGCCTGCCGATGCAGGGGACACAGGTTCGTGCCCCAGTACGGGAGGCTCCCACATGCTGCAGATCGGCTGGGCCCGTGAGCCATGGCCGCTGAGCCTGTGCATCCGGAGCCTGTGCTACGCAGCGGGAGAGGCCACAGCAGTGAGAGGCCCGCGTACCGCAAAAAAAAAAAAAAAATGGGCAGAAGACTAAAATAGACATTTCTCCTAAGAAGGTATACAGATAGTCAAACACATGAAGGAATGCTCAAAATAACTAATCATTAGAGAAATGAAAATAAAAAGTACAGTGAGGTACAGCAGTGAGAGGCCCACGTAAAAAATAAAGGGGGGAAATTTACACACAGAGACGGATGCCTAGAGAGGGAAGACCATGTGAAGACAGAAGGAGAATGGCAGCTAACAGCCAAGGAACATCTGAGGATACCAGAAACTAGGAACCCTTTGAAACCATCAAGATGCCAGTTTTCTCCTATGGACACCCAG
The DNA here is from genome assembly GCF_005190385.1 of Monodon monoceros. NCBI lineage: Eukaryota > Metazoa > Chordata > Mammalia > Artiodactyla > Monodontidae > Monodon > Monodon monoceros. The sequence continues at coordinate 10,785,218 of NW_021703772.1, forward strand.
GAGGGAAAGTGGCGGGAAGAGGGGGTGGTGGGATGCACCAGGAGATTGGGATTGACACATACACACCAATAAGCATAAAATAGACAACGAATAAGAACCTGCTGTATAAAAAAAAAACAAAACAAAACTCAAAAATTCAAAAAAAGATGCCAGTTTTCTGTTTTGTATGTTTACTTTGTGGTTCCCTATGTACCCCAGCATCCATTCACATCCTTTACCTCCTGTTTCCCTACTTTTTTATGAGTCAGATTTTGGTTTTCTGAAAGTCTGAATGTTACCTTCATTACAATAAGCATATTATTAAATGCTTTTAACTGTAATATATATATATATATATATATATATCTCAAATGATCAATACATGCCATTCATTACAGATTTGTCCAAAACTATAAAATGTGCAACGCCAAGAGTGACCCCTAGTGTAAATTACAGACTTTGGGTGACTATAATGGGTCATAGTAGGTTCATCAATTGTAGAAAATTTACCATTCTGGTGGGGACGTTAATAATGGATGAGGTTATCCATTTATGGGGGCAGTGTATATACAAGAAATCTCTATACCTTCCCCACAATTTTGTTGTAAAACTAAAACTGTTCTAAAAAATAAAGTCTTAATAAAAAAAGATGCACCCTAGTATGGGAAGCAGACAATGTAAACAATACAAGAGAGCTGAAGTGGAAGAGAGGTTTAGGAGTTGGCACTTTATAGAGGGTGGTTTTATATTGAGGGTATTATTTTGTATACTTGATATCTGAATAATGAAGAGGTAGTAAAAGCAAATTTCTAAGGAGCTTTCTAGGAAGAAGGACAGACAAGTACAAAGGCCTGAATATGTGGCTTGAACACGTGGAATAAGCCTCGTGTTTAATGAGTAGAAAGAGCTCTGTTGTATCTCCGGCTTAGTGAACAAGGGGAAGAATAGAGGTAAGTTGAGGTCAGAAAAGTAGGCAGAGCCAAACCATTTTTCATCCAAGAGCTGGAAGCGTGTGTGTGTGTGTGTGTGTGTGTGTGTGTGTGTGTGTGTGTGTGTATGTGAGAGAGAGAGAGAGAGAGAGAGAGAGAGGATGGTGGCAGGGCTTCTTTATTGATGTAATAAACTATCATGAGGAGGAAGAGAAAGGTCAATGGTGCATTGTGCCTGAGGTCAAACATCCTATAATGTGTGAGACAGATCCTTTACATAAAAAGATTACTGCAAAATACTAATATTGCCCCTATTGAGAAACACTGAGCCTTGTGTGCCATAATGAGAAGTTTTGAATTTTTTTTTTCTGTTTGAAATAGAAAGTAATGGAAAAAGAATTATCCTGGGAGGGAAATGATCTTGGAAAGAGTAAGTTCATCAGGGCTGCTATATGGAGGCTGCAATGCAGGACAAGTAGCTGTTACACAGTTCAGGTGGGTGATAGTGATGGCTTGTATTGGGCATACAGCAGTGAGGATGTGGGAAAGTGTTTAGTGCTGTGTGTGTGTGCGCGCATGCGTGTGGGTGTGTATAAAAGTAATCAAAGATCATCACTCTCTTGCCTATTTTAGGCTTCTTTAAATTCCTCTACTCTACTCTCTTCAGTTGACCAATGAGTAAAAAGAATGCAAGAAAATGACAAAAAAATTTCAAGGAGCCATAATGAAAGTGGCCTATATTACTTCCACATATATTCCTTTGGCTAGAACTCAGTTATATGACCAATACAACTTGCAAAGTAGGCTAGGAAATGAGGAGGAACCACAGACATGTGAGAGAACAATTTATTCTGCCAAAATGAGACCAGAATCCACTTCTAAGTATAATAACTTAAGATATTTTTACATATGTACAAAAGTATATTCACTGCAGCATTGTTACAATAGTGAAAATTTGGAAACAACTGAAATATGCTTGAGCAGGTGAATGAATGATTAAAATATGACATATTTACAAAATGGAATATTGTGTAGAGTTAAAATGAATAAATTAGACACCTATGGACATATATAATATGGACATCTTGAAAGTAAAATGCAGAGTGCATAAAGCTAGATGTACTATGATACATTTTCAATAACACCATTTGTAAAAATTTTAAAAGCAGGGAAATAAATATTTTATTATGTAATAACTATTTTTTAAAATTTTGGAATTACAAATATCGAATCAATAATATTAGTGGCATCTAGTGAAGAAGGAGTAGATGCTGGAAAGGAACCAAAGTGCACTTCAAATGTATCTGTAATGCTTTACTTCTTCAATTGTTTTGAAGAAAATATGCAAAATAAATAAAGTGAATTTAATGTTATTTAGTTAATTAAAACACCATCAAAATATACAAATAAATGCCAAGTTACCTTCTCAATACAACTGATTACCAAAAACAATTTTTTTAAAAATCCGACAGACTTACTGCTTTTTCTAAAAGTTAATTATAGAATTGATCATATATAGTGAATATTTCTGTTAAGTGATTTTTTTTTTCTATGTAAAGGTTGACTATCTAAGGATAAAAAGAGTTGTTTCAGAAAATCCACCTTTCTAATCAAGTATTTCTATTCTTCTAATTAAAATCTTGTCCTACATTGTTTTAAAGTTCCCTAAGAAGGAAAAAAAAAAGTAAATTTTACAATTCATCAGAAATAAACTTTCCTTTAGTGTGTGATCACCATTCTGAGCAGTTAAACTAATGTAAACAGTAAGTCAAAAATTTCAGTTTGTAAATTATGTTATCTTGAGTCTGCTGTTAAGAACATTTATACCTCACCTTTCACTTCATTTCCTAGACTCTGCAACTGTTTTGGACTACATTTTTGTCCCCACCCCACAAAATCCATATGTTGAAATGCTAACTCCCCAGTGGGATGGTATTAGGAAGTAAGGCCTTTGGGAGTTAATTAGGTTTAGATGAGGTCATGAGAGTAGAGCTCCAACTATGAGATTAGTGTCCTTATGAGAGAAAAAGACCAGAGCACCTTCTCTTGGCCATGTGGGAAACAGCGAGAAGGAACTCTCCACAATCCAGGAAGCAGGCGCTCATCAGAACTGCACCAGGCTGGCACTGTAATCTGGGACTTCCAGCCTCCAAAACTGTGAGAAATAAGTGTGTGTTATTTAATCCAGTGAAACTATGGTATTTTGTTACAGTAGCCTAGAGTCAACTAATACAGGGACCAAGAATAAATGATGGGGAAAGTCACTTTTTTTGCAAACAAGCAAAATTAATATATCATGAAACACTGCTGAAGAAAATTGAATTCAGTGCCTTGGCAGACTCCCAAATAGCTGTTCTATTTTAAGCAACAACTCAGTGAACCACTTAACCTACAAGAAAGGAAAGAGACTCAAGTAAATTTTTATAATAAACATAATTATAGTATCCTGTTGTTACAACTCAAAAAAAAAAAAAGGAAAAAGTTAATCACAAAATGCTACCATTACTGTATTCAGTCTGATAATTCAGCAATGGTAATAGCATAAGAATTGATGAATAAAAGTAAACAGACTTTTTATTCTTATGTGAACAGAATTTTCAAATTATTGCATTTTTTTAGCCCAGGTGCATAAAAATGTAGAAACATTACTTTGTTTGAGTAACCACATAATATGTACAACAAATTTTCTTCCTAGAATGAGCACTTGAGTCAATGGTAAATGAGATGATCACATGGGACAAGAAATGAGATGAAGCTTAGGAAGAGTTAAGACTCAAAAATTAGGTGGTTTCAGCAAACGAGTGAGAATCATAAATAGAATTAGTTTCTAAGATAACAAGGGGGTGGGATTCAGGGGTAACATGAAACTCATGAAAGTAAGGTTCAGATATGGTTTGAAATTAGGGACTTAGGGAAAACACAGGGAAGCAACAGGCTCTACTGAGAGGCAGGAGTAGATGCAGAAACAGGTTAATTTCTAATAATTGGTAAGGATACATGTGGTGAACATTCCTTTAGAATAAGACACAATATATTTTGGGCTGCACTAAGATATCCCTAATACCAAACAGCCATGGCACAACTGCTATGTCATGCACCCTGTTCCTTGATTTTGCATCTATACGTGGAGGCAAAGTCTACAAATAAATCTGACAGAGTCAGAATAAAACAACACTGACTTCTGGATCTGCTAAAATGGAATAAGCACAGTCAACCCAATCTGTTTCACTGATTACAAATAAAAATTCTGGAAACACTGCATAAGACAGATCTGAGAACTTTGAAAAGTAAGTAAAAGCAAGCAGATTAAGGAGGGAATTCAAAATTCGAAGTATGTCAATATGACAATGACTTTCCTATTTGTTTGTTTTTTTCCCCTTCCCATTATCTCCTGATCTAGACTAGAAGAACCCAAATTCCAGAACGGCATATGTGAGAAGGACAGAAAGTTCTCCAAAAAATAACTCTTATTTCTGGTCAGAGAGTAAGGAGTGGTCCCCCTGTGGAAGAAGAGTGCAGAAAGTCCTTATTTAACATTTTTTCTATTTTTGCCCTGCTGAATCTGTCCTGAGGCAAGACACAGGCATGAAACTGCACTTGTTTGGAGGAATTGGTGTCTGCACAGGCTCCTAAAACTCTTAAGACTATGTTCCAGGCTGAGTTTAAAGGCCTAACAACCAGGGGATCCAATAGTGTAGTTCCAGTCCAAAACTCGAGACACAGGAAGAGCCCATGTTTCAGTTCAAGTCCAAAGGCAGGAAAAGCAATGTCTCAGTTTGAAAGCCTTTGGACAGGAAGAATTCTTCATTGGGGAAGTCAGCCTTTTTGTTCTATTCAGGCCTTCAACTGATTGGATGAGGCCCACTCACATTATGGAAGGCAATCTCCTTTTTTCAGTCTACCAGTATAAATGTTAATCTCATCCAAAACACCCTCACAGAAACACCAAGAATGTTTGATGAGTACGTGGGCCCCCATGGCCCAGTCAAGCTGAGACATAAAGTTAATCATCACAGGTGTAAAGCACTGTCCATGTCCGAGGGAAGCCCTGAAGGCACACACATGAATCAGGTGAGGACAGCACTGCAAAGGGTCTTGTAAACTAAAATGGCACAGATGAGCATTGGGACTCATAGCCTGAACCTAACCAGATTGAGTGCATGCCAAAGAAGGAAACAATACGATCCAGGGGATTACAAAGGTACCAGGGTTTCATTACATGATTTTCAAAATGTCCAGGATATAATAAAACATTACCTGACATGTAAAGAACCAAGAAAATATTTCACAGAATAACTCTCACAGGAAATGGCAATCAATAGAAGGACATCAAACTCAAAATGGCCCTGATGTTAGAAATATCCAACAAAGACTTTAAAGCAGCTGTTGTACTCAGGGGCCATGAAGTATGGGTAAGCACTCATGATACAAATGGAAAAATATTTGCTCTCAGGAAAGAAATAGAAACTATAGAAAAGAACAAAATGAAATTTTATAACTGATAAAGATACAATGCTGGAAATTTTAAAATTCACTGAGGGGCTTCTAAAGCAGAAAAATGATGATAGAGGAAGGAGTCAGTGAATTTAGAGATCAATAAAAATCAACTAATATGAAAGAAAAAAATGTTTGAAAAATAATGGAAAGAGACTTGTGGGACAATATTAAAGCATGCATGTTGCCATTAGAATCTGAGAAGGAGAAGAAAAAGAGATTGGTAAGGAAACAATTTTTGATGAAATAATGTCTGAAAACATCCAAATTTGCTGAAAGACATAATTCGACAGATACAAGAAACTCAACAAACCTGAAATACATTAAAATCAAAGAAATCATCTCAGTTATATCATAACTGAACTACTGAAAATCAAATATGAAGAAAAGTCTTAAATCATACAAAAACATGACACATTACATAGAGAGGAATAAGGATTCAAAGACTACAAAGGTTACATACTATATGATTTCATCTATATGACGTTCTGGAAAAGTAAAAACTAAGCATAAAGAACAGATCAATGGTTTCCAGGGGTAAGATCTGATGACAAAGGAATAGCGTTAGATAATTTGAAAGTTCTGTTTTATATCTTGATTATGTTTGTGGCTATTTGACTCTATTTTTGTTAAAATTCGTTAAACTCTACACCAAAAATGTGAATTTTACAAGTGTGTAAATTTTAAAAATAAATAACTCATTAAAATACTAGCCTTTCATAATAGCCAACAGCTTTTACCCACTAACATTCTATCAATACCATATATCATTCCTCACACTTGATTATATGCCTCTATGGTTCTAACTCCTTTTGGTGGGAAAAGCTGAGTAGAAGACTGATGTACACTAGTATCTCTCTATATATATCAGAGAGTGGAGCTATTAAAAGCAAAGCTTGTGAGGCTCTCCTGTAAAGCCAAAGTCAGAGGAAGAATAAAACGTAGGACTCTTCAGCGTAATAGCAGAGTTATTTCTAAGGTAAGGGCATCACTTTGCTAATTAATATGAAAAATATTACTTCCTAAACAGGAATTTATGTCATTTCACCTTCCTGCAATACAATGGTACTTCAAAGAAGAATGCAGGATATAGTCAGAACTCGATGGCAATGGCTTAATCCAGAGCTGCTATTCAGCCAGAATGCAATATCAAACTTCTTGCCAAAATACTGTAAAACTTCTGTAACAGTTGGCAAATAACATCTACTCATAGCTCTGCAAGTGCCTCATTTTCACCCTAGTCACTCCACCATTTCTCTAGAACCTCCCCACAATCCAGTAACTAAAGAGGTAACATGTGACACAGTAAGGAACCTCTAAGGATGGCTCCAGCAGCCAGGCTGGGTCTGCTCTCACTGGTCAGTGTCTAAGCCAAGCCAGTGGTTAATTACTTTGATAATGACTCCTGTCCTAGCCTCTCATAGATGCATCTTAAACTTCCTAAAACATGATAAGCCCTTATATATTAGCAATCTTTCTCCCCTACTGGACATGATGGAGAATAATGTTAACAAATGAAGTAGGCTGAAGTCACAATATGATGTAACCTTGAAAGAAACACCAACCCCTCTGTAATATTTGGATTATGGTAGTGTCCTCAAAGGTGAGGAAGGTGTCCAGCAAATTCTCCGGTTACTCTTCTGTCAAAATCAAGATTCTGTTGAGGATGACTGCCTTATTTTTTGTCTTCAATCCATAAACCTATCAAGTATTTGAGAAATGCTTATTGAGGGAATGAATTGAAAAATATTGAAAAGAAATATTTCTACTTCTAAAAGTAAAAAATGTTAAAAACAAACATTTTAAATGACAGAAACACACTGGTCATTAAAAATATGCAATATGTAATGCAGAGAAATAAGTATTTTGTGGTGTTAATAATAAAAATTGCAGTATAAATTATTTTCAGTCTCTATCCTAAATTTGCTGTAGCGGTAATAAATGCAGTTATATACGATAATTTTACAACTATATTTTTATGTTTACATGTGATATTTATATACAGAAAAATCTGTTTGCTACGTAGGATGTTTTTTAACAGCTCTGTTGAGGTATAATTGATACACAAAGAACTGCACACATGTAATCTGTACTACTTAATGAGTCTGGACAGATGCAAACACCCATGAGACTATCACCACAATCAAGGTAATAGATATAACTAATCCTTCCCAGAGTTTCCTTATGTATCTTTGTTTTTTTGTGTGTTTTGTGTGTGTTGTAAGAATACTTAACATGAGATTTACCCTCTTAACAAATTTTTAAATTATTGTATTGTTAACTACAGGCACTACATTGCAGAGCAGATATCCAGAACTTACTTGTTTAGCATAAATGAAACTCGTTACCCATTAGGATTTAAATGAATACTCAACTTATTTATGTTACAAGTTCAAAAATTTAATTTTCCTTGAGCCTCAAGTATACTGTATAAATAGTATTCTATTCATAAATCTAGTAAATTTTAACAATTAATTTCAACAGTATCCTTAATATTTACCAAATCAAACCAAATCCCCTTAATTAATTGTTTCTACTTATAAATTTATAAAAATTCCTCAAGCCTCACTACAAGCAAAATTGTTCACTCTTTAAAAAAATCACATTGTTTCATAAATTAAATCAACTGTAAAATTAAAATTCTTCTATCGTTCCAATATAATTAACAAATTTAGTACAATTCTTACACATCTTTCAACTAAATGTCAAAAATTTTAAATTTGGGCTTCCCTGGTGGCACAGTGGTTGAGAGTCTGCCTGCCGATGCAGGGGTCACGGGTTCGTGCCCCGGTCCAGGAAGATCCCACATGCCGCGGAGCGGCTGGGCCCGTGAGCCATGGCTGCTGAGCCTGCGCATTTGGAGCCTGTGCTCCGCAACAGGAGAGGCCACAACAGTGAGAGGCCCATGTACAGCAAAAAAAAATTTAAAATTTGTCAGCATTTACATTGGAACTATAAAGCACATCTGTTAAACATTTTATAACACCACATTATCTTACCTATTTTAAATGCCAAATATATGCAAATTGTTCCTAAACTTAGTATAGAATTATTAATGCTGTGATTTAAAAAATTTTAATCACTACAGTTACTTATAGTACTTCCCTTGGTTTGACATTCACTCAACCACTAAGTGAACATTGATATCATTTCAAATGAATTGATATCACTATCTTGACAATTTGTGGTTATCATCTTAAATTCACTGACTGTATGTACTTAAGAGCCATATATTTTCAGCAAGGAAGTGGGGTAAAATACAGAGTTTTTATCCAGAGAGTCTTATGGCCTCACTGATCCTTGTTTCCATAGTTGCTACAAAAAAAAAAAAAGAAAAACGATTTAATGTAGGTCCATCAAAGGGAGTTACAGCAGCTCACCTTCTTGTTTAATTTTCATCATAATCTAATTCTTTTATCTGACTTTTGTAAACAGAAGTCTGTGACCTCCTATTCAAAGTATTGAAAACTTCCTTCATCCATTTTCTAAGAACATACCAAAATGTGGTGCTGGCATAAAGACAGACATACACATCAAAAAATAGAATTGAGTGTCCAGAAATCAACCCATAAATCTATGGTGAAGTGATTTTCAACAAGGGTGACAAAATCACTCAATGGGTAGAGTAGTGTTTTCAATAAATAGTGAGGAAAAATGGATAATCATATTCAAAAGAATGAAATTGGGAGTTTGAAATTGACATGTACACACGGCTATATTTAAAATGGATAACCAACAAGGACCTACTGTATAGCACAGGGAGCTCTGCTCAATATTATGTAACCACCTAAATGGGAAAATAATTTGAAAAAGAATAGATACATGTATATGTATAACTGAATCACTTTGCTGTACACCTGAAACTAATACAACATTGTTAATTAAATTTACTCCAATATAAAATAAAAAGTTAAAAAAAATAAAGAAATTGGACCCCTACCTCATATAACATTCAAAAATTAGCTCAAAATAAATCAACAACCTAAATAAAAATATAGCATGAACACTTGTGGCCTTGGATTAGGCAATAGTTTCTTAAAATAACACCAAAAGCACAAGCAATCAAAGGAAAAAATATGGATAAAGTTGACTTCATCAAACTTTAAATCTTTTGTGCTTCAAAAGATATTATCAAGAAAGTGAAGCATGGCACAGGGATATTAGCTCGGCGCTTTGTGACAGCCTGGAGGGGTGGGATAGGGAGAGTGGGAGGGAGGGAGACGCAAGAGGGAGGACATATGGGAACATATGTATATATATAACTGATTCACTTTGTTATAGAGCAGAAACTAACACACCATTGTAAAGCAATTGTACCCCAATAAAGGTGTTAAAAAATAATAAAAAAAAGAAAGTGAAAAGACAGCCAACACAATGGGTGACATTTGTAACATCTGCAAATCATATATGTCATAAAGCACTTGAATCTAGAATATATAAAGAATACTTACAACTCAATAATAAAAAGACAAAAATCGAATTAAAAAGTGGACAAAGGGTATGAATAGGCATTTCTTCAAAGAAAATATACAAATGGCTAATACAGACAGAAAAAGATGCTTACCATCATTAGTCTTTAGGAAAATACAAACTACAATGAGATACCACCTCATACCCACTTTAATCAAATGACATACAGTAAGTGTTTGTGAGGATGTGGGGAAATCAGAACTTTTGTGCATTGCTGGTAGGAATATAAAATTGTGCACCTACTGTAGAAAAGAGTTTGGCAGTTCCTCAAAAAGTTAAACGTTAGGGTTACCATGTGACCCAGCAATTCTACTCCTAAGTATTGATGCATATCCATGAGACTGGAAACATATATCCACACAAAAACTTGTACACATATGTTCATAGCAGAATTACTCTTAAGAGCAAAAAAGTAGAAACAACCCAAATGTCCATGTACAGATGAATAGAGAAACAAAATGTGGTATATCCATAAAATAGAATAGTATTTGGCAATAGAAAGAAATGAAGTATTGGTACATGTTACAGCATGGAAGAACCTTGAAAACTTTATGCCAGTGAAAGAAATCAGACACTAAAGGCCATATATTACATGATTCCTTTTATATGAAATATCCAAAATAAAGAAACCCATGGAAACAGAAAATAAATTCATGATTGCCAGGGACTTGGGGAAAAGGGAATGGGGTGTGACTGCTAATGGGCACAGAGGATATTTCTGGGGTGATAAAATGTTCTGGAATTGGAGAGTGGTGATGGTTGTACAACTTTGTGAATATCCTAAAAACCACTGAATTGTACATTACAAGTGCGTGAATTTTGAGGTATATGAACTATATCTCCATGAAGGAAAAACAAACAAACAAACTAGACTGGAGAAGTTTGAAGACAAGAGGATAAGAGGAACCAACACTGCTTGAACAGATTAAGATGACCCAATATCAGAGCTACCCACACAGCAGATGACTATGTAACAGCTCTACTCTTTGGAAGCCCTGAGCTTTAGCATCATGGAAATGGAAACCTCTGGTCAATGGTAAGCATCCCTTTGGAACTGTCTGTTCTACGGAAACTGGGGCCCAAAGCAACTCTAGGTTCAGCACACTACAATTAGCACCAAATTTTGGCCATTTCGAAGCAAACCGCTAAGACCTTAAAAATATCTGAGCAGGAGAGATCTCTAACTAAATCCAGGCATGTTGTCATCAAGCCAGACAAGAGCTATAGCTCTTCATAACTTACGCAGTAAATGTTAAAATAATTACATTTTTTTTCCTGTGCACTAGTGACCTACTAACTATAATTGCAGACTTTACTTATTTCTTGATATTTCAATGGCCAAAATTATAGTAATTAGTTTGGTTAAGTTGTTAGAGATGTACATTTATGTCTATCTTCACTCAAATGTATTCATAGAAGAAAGTATTTCCACTATCCAAGACCTTAAATAATTATTTTTAATCTATCTTCATGTAAATCTAGTTTATAGGCTTTTAATCAACCAGAATGTTTTACCCTTATCCTAAATCTGGAAACTTTTTTTTTTCTTTTGTCGTACGCGGGCCTCTCGCTGTTGTGGCCTCTCCCGTTGCAGAGCACAGGCTCCCGACGCGCAACCTCAGCGGCCATGGCTCACGGGCCCAGACGCTCCGCGGCATGTGGGATCTTCCCGGACCGGCGCACGAACCCGCGTCCCCTGCATCGGCAGGCGGACTCTCAACCACTGTGCCACCAGGGAAGCCCTGGAATCTTAACTTCAAACACCTACAAGGAATAGGCATGTACTAGTAAGGTGAAAAAAAAAATTAAGCAGGCAAATGTTGAAGGTCGGAAGAGATGAGAACTGTAATAAAAGAGACAGCCCATGTCCATCTAAAGGAAAGTACTTTACTCAGGTGCAGCTAAGTTAAAAAAAAAAAATTGCTTAGTATAGACAGATTTCCATTTTTTTTAAGGGGTGGAAAGAGTGGGGAATTGTAGAGTTTTATACAGGAAATATGCTCAATTTTTTAAACATTGGATATAGATTTTGAGCTAAGAACAGTACATATCCTATCACATTTTTATTTCAAAAAAATAGATTTTATTTAAGGCCTTTATCCATTGTCAGAAAAACAAAATGGCACTTTGTCTCTAGTACTCCAGATTCTAGATTTCCATATTTCCATATTAGACTTCAGAGACCTTTGATGACACTGTATATTTTTCAAATCTATGCCATCTAATTCTCCGGATGATTGCTCAGTTGTTTACCAGATCCATATCAGGCTTTGTATATTCTGTGTAATTAAATTGAACTAAACCAGGTACTGTCAATTGGTTGTTATAATACTTTAAAGCTAATTCTTTTAATCGAAATGGCAAGAGGCTAGTATATTTTTAGAGACACAGTTGTTACTCTCTGAATTTCCAACTGGCTAGTATTATTTTCCACCTGAAGTCCATGAAGCATCTCAAAATCAAAATGTGTAAAGAATAATAAATGTTTTGATCATTATATTCCCTTTCTGTCTCACTCAATACCATCCACATAGCTCCGTCACCCTTGCCTTTCTCACTATGCAATCAGTTAAGACATTAATTTTCCCTCTGAAATACCTCTCATGTCTGTATCCCCTTCTGCATTGTGAGTACCATAGCAATCAGAACCTTTTTACCTTACATGTGAACAATGAATAACTTCCACATACTTCTTTCCAGCTCCCCACCCAACTATCTACTCTAGGAAGAGAAGAAATCCTGTATCATCTCACTGACTGGTTTACTCTCCTACTCTAAACGTTTGAGGATTTTCATTGCTCATAAAACAAAGACTAAACTCTATAGGGAGGGAAAAAACTTGTATTTTGTGGTGCATAATAAAATAACCTCTGGAGTCTGATAGACCTGGGTTCAAATTCTGGGTTCACATTTATTAGAATACCTCCATCAAATTACATTACATAATATCAAACTCCTTAACTATAACTGGACTCAATGCTTATCTCCGAAGAGGTGGTATAAGGCTCAAATGAGGTAGCCTTTGTGAAGTAGTAACACATCTCAGGTTCTTGGAACTGTACTGCCAGTAATAAACTAGATCTAGAATCTTATCTCCTTCCCTGGCTTCGGAGGGCTCCTGGTTCACCTGCACAGAGATCAAATCATGAGCAAATGTCCTGAAGATAAACCAACAAGATTGTGGATAAGGTGGAATTCATCAGTATAACAATGTGCATGTCACACCCACCTCACCTGCTAAACCTCAAAGCCACAAAGCAGTGACCTCATGCCTGAGAACCTGCAATTCTTGCCCCGATGAACATATCTCTTTTGTGTAACCTGTTCACATGGGAAGCAAACATTTAGAAAGTAGAAGTAACTTCATAAGGGCAATAACAAGAACAACAAAAACAATAAATAGGTCAGTAAAAGATGGAGTCCTGGAATGCTAGCAAAGATTGTTGAATTTAGCCTCTTCCCAGTTTCTCAGTCTTTTATCTCTACTACACATTAAACTTACTACTTCACAACTTCTTCCTTAGTTTGCCCAACATATGGATTGAAATCTAAAATAGCAGTTTATTTTCTGCAGTTTCTATGTTGGAAATTTTCAGTAGGTGTTGGAATCTGCATTTGCATTTGCTGCACCAACAGTTTGGATTACTTTTCCACATTTCTTTGCTGGCAAACAATGCCACGTGGTAATAATCATTTAAAATACCCCTAGTTGTTAATGTCCCCTGTATTGTTTGGGTGCAAGTGGAAGTGATCTTCTGTTCTCCTCATCTGAGAAATATGCTGAATATCCTGCCTGACTTTGGAAGAATACGTTCATGGCAGAAGATGGGCTTGCATCTCTCCCAGCTTTCTCATGAAAAATAGCCAAGTTTTTACAGGTGTGGTTTGTGACCATGTCAATGATCATCAGGTCCTGTTACCTGCCTTACACTGTTTCCCAGAAACATACTCTGAGACAAGCACCCTGTGCAGATGGATTAGGGGTTATTCTTGGATGATACCTATAAGGAAGTGAGGAAGGGAGGACTGGGCAAAGGGCAAACCTACCTGCACTGCTGTCATAGTTGAAGGTTTAGCCAATTCTATGCAGAGCTCTGGAGCTGGGAAAGACCTTTGGTATTGCCCCAAATTAAGAAAATGTGGCTACATCTTTGTATCTTTCCATCAGCAGCAAGTCACCCCAGAAAGAGACTATAACCCTGATTGAGGAAGTTTCTTATGGATGCAGGCAACTCCTAGTGAGGGATGCAGCTATAATCAGGAGTTAATATTCCCAAAGGTTGACAGGGGAAAGAAATGGGTGTGTCATCCGGGAAGAAGAAATCTGGTAATCACTACAGATCCCCAGAGACATTAAACCCTATGTCATGAGCTCATTAGCTCTTGTCTACTCAGCTAACCAGTCACATGAGACTTGACTCACATGGTAGAGGAAATGAGACTAACCAGCTTATTTCAATGCTCAGAGGACCCCTTATTCTAGTTGAATTATGTAACTCAGGGATAGGAGAAAAACATGAAGAAAATGAAAGTGAAACTCAAATTTTTTCTGGACATAAGCTAGTAGAGAGTAACATCTATTTTGCTTTAGATACTGGAAAGAGAAGTTGGTTAGATAAAACGAACAATCAATATAAATTAAGAGTGCCTAGGTCTCACTTCAATACTGTGGAGGGAACTTCAATTTTCAGCTCTCCAGTATTGCAGCAACAGCACTAATTTAAAACAGGTAAATACCAAGGTTATTCTTGGTGCCGTATCGTTATTTCAGATATTGGTCACCAGTTTCACTTGCCCTTCTTGGTTTTTGCTCCAACCCGTCTTGTCTTTCTTGCCTTTGTCCCTTCCCAATTTCATACACCCTCTCTACAAGAGGTCCTGGAACCTCCTTATCATCTCACTCCTGCAACTCCCCCAGCTCTCGCATCTCACTACGACCCCACCCTCCCTTATTTTCACTCTGCAAAAGGTTGATCTTGGACCTGTCAGGAGGACCCTGTGTTATACAAGGAGAGGCATGAGATTAAGGGCAGGGCCATTCTTCCCTGACTGGCAAGGCAAACATTCACAATTTTTGCAACATAGAGAACTTGGCTAAGAGAGAAGGAACTAACCAAATGATCAATTTTCATGACTCATCTTTCTTGAGTTTTCAGGAGCATTTGGCACCATTGATCACTCGTTTTGCTTCGACCATTTTGTTTAGGAAGAACTTTCCAGAAATAGCGTTCCTGAAATGTCCAATTATGTACACAAAATTGTGGGAAGTTCTTTGCTTGAAACCATCCATTCTCCTGGCTTTCCTTCTACATTTCTGGCAGTTTCTTCTCCATTTCTGTGCCCAGCTCCTCTTCTTCTACAGGGTGGAGATGATCAGAGTTCTGCTGTGTTTTAAACGTAAGCAAAATAGTCAGAGTTGAGTTATTTAGGGCGGAGATTTTGCAGCTTTCATAACACAAAGAGAGAGAGGGGCAAAGGAGTTGCGAGTGATTTCACAACATTGGTAATAATGTTGAATAATGGAATCCAAGTTTTTTAAGGAATGAAATAAGGATATGCGGGGAGTTATGGACAATGGGAAAATTGAAGAGTCCGTGGATTAGAGACAGTGAAACAGAGATGGTTCAAATAGAGATAATGGAGTGAGTGAAAGACCGGGTGTGGTAAAAAAGAGTAAGATGGTCAAAATAGAGGTTTTTGACGTGGCAATAAAGCGTCAAATATAAGATTGGAACTGGATCTAGGGTAGGGTGTTTTTCATTCACTTATATAAATGTAAAAGATTAGTAATGAAAAGAAAGATGGTGAGACCAGGCGTCCCAATCTTCAGTGATGCCAGAGAGATGTTGTGGTATTGGTAGGCAATCACCATGAGCGAGAATAATGTGTAGATAGTATTATTCCATTTACTTCAATGGAATTATGTTTTTTGTAAATGTTTCTTTACCTTTGCATTTATTTATTTATTGTTAATGTAGGAAGAGGAAGAAGATATCTACCCAATCTCAAGAATCTCTGTAAATTGTATTATAGGGGACAGGGGAAGATAGGAACAGCCATTTCTTGAGAGACCTGCCCAGCAGTGTCCTCAAAAAATTCTCACATTTTAATTAAAGCCATAAGGTAAAGGGAATATTCAGAGAAACATTTAAAGATATAAATACATGTTACAAATGACAGTCTGTAAGTTGCACAGGATTTTGAGAGGGTTAGAGATGTATAAAAAATGGGTCTAGTTAGGGTAAGTTTTAGGTCAGATTTTCCACAAAATGACTCAAAACAGAGATTTGCTTGAATGAAGTTTATAGATGAGAGTTCTCAGGAGTAGCACCCGTGAAGGAGTGAGGGAAACAGTATTGCACAGAAGTAGAAGTTATACTTCAATGCAGTTTTAGCACAGGCTTCAGCTGATCCCAAGGGGAATTTGGAAGCTAAGATGGCCCTTCAGAGATTCACTGAATTTAAATCAAGGAGGTAGGCCTTTAAAAGGCCTCATCTCACTCATCTCACCTGCATTGAGTAGCCTTTGTGTTTGGACTGTCCTCAGGGAGAATATATTTGGATGAGGTTCCTTTAGACCATGTGCAAGTTCAGCTGATGGACTCAGCTATGAGCTATCAGCAGGCAGCACTTCTGACATCTAAGGGAATGAGTCACTCAGACTTGAAAGGGGAATCTGAATAGAATAGAACAGCATTCACTATTGTCCAACACTTGCACCACTCAGATCCACTGCTTCCTTCATCTCCTCCAGGAGGTGGCATAAACCAGGTGTCATCTATAGCTTACAACTGATAAAACCCTTGCTGTGTTTCCTAATGAAATCATTACTTTTTTTTTTTTTACATCTTTATTGGAGTATAATTGCTTTACAATGGTGTGTTAGTTTCTGCTTTATAACAAAGTGAATCAGTTACACATATACATATGTTCCCATATCTCTTCCCTCTTGCGTCTCCCTCCCTCCCACCCTCCCTATCCCACCCCTCCAGGTGGTCACAAAGCACGGAGCTGATCTCCCTGTGCTATGTGGCTGCTTCCCACTAACTATCTACCTTACGTTTGGTAGTGTATATATGTCCATGCCTCTCTCTTGCTTTGTCACAGCTTACCCTTCCCCCTCCCCATATCTTCAAGTTCGTTCTCTAGTAGGTCTGTGTCTTTATTCCCGTCTTACCCCTAGGTTCTTCATGACATTTTTCTGAGGACTAAGACTCCTAGACCTTCAGAGACTAGAATTGCAAGGATAGGAAGCACAAATTCCTCAAATGATTCTCTAAGAATCAATTCTAGTGCCTGGTAACCTTGGCTCTATCCTGAGGTCACAGAGCCTAAGGAATCTACAGGCTACTTAAATCCTCATATAAATTTAGCATATAATTAGTTACTATTTGCCCAATACTTTGGTTTAGTGATTGCTTTTCTACATCTATTTTCAACATCTACTAAAGATAAAAATAGTAACCCACTTCATGCTGCTGCTTTAAAATTAGGTTTCTTATATAAGTAGCCTTATGCAAAGCACTTGAATGTAGAGCCATTCAAATATTCCTTGGGGCTATAGGGAAAAATAAAAACCTAAAAAGTCTTTATGACTATTCCGGTTATGCATTATAAACCATCTTAAAACTTGGTGGGTTAAAATAACAATTTATTATCTGTCGTGTTTCTGTGGGTTGACTGGTCTCAGCCAGGTGGTTCTCATGAAATGAGAAGCTGACAATTGCAGTCAGATAACAGATGGGGCTGCAGTCATCTGAAAGCTAGGTTAGGCTGAATGTCCAAGGAGGCTTACTCATGTGGCTGTCAACTTCTGCTGGATGGCTTTTGGGAGCTCAGCTGGAGCTGTTGACCAGAGCCCATACACACTGTCTCTTTATGTAACTTGAGCTTCTAAGAGCATGGCAGTTGGGTTCCAAGGGGGAGTGTTCCACAGAGGGAGTGTTCCAAGAGGCAGGAAGCCTTCCTAAGGGCTGCATAGAAACTACAGTGTCACTTTATTCAATTCTTTTGCTCAAAGGAATTGCTGGGTCTGCCTAGACATCAAGGGGGTGGAAAAGTAAACTCCATCTTTTGATAGTGAATAGTAAGGTTATATCACTGAAAATGTGAATGCAATCAGCAACAATGATTGAATTCAATAAAATCTGTGACAAATAGTACTTATTCTAAAGTAAACTAATTTCATGCAGGAAGCAAATTTTATGATACTTTTCCAGTACGGATTTTGACATATGTCACAATAATTTTCAAATTAATTTGCAGTTAAAAGGAAATGCTATGTAAGTATTCAATGAACTATAGTTTCCTTTAAAACTAGTTTATTGGTTTTCATTTCAATAAGAGCTCTTAGTTTAGATTTTCTTACTGTGCAATGTTCCCTGAAACAAGCTAAGCCCTGAAATGACTGTAAAAGGCAGGAGGTTACATGGGTTGAACAACTCACTCAGTGAGTAGAGAATGGAAAAGTCTTGCCATCTTAGAGAAAGCAGATAAATCACTAAAAAAAATTGGCACAGTGCTTAAGGATCAGGTTTTGCAGTCATTCAGAATTGGGTTTAAATTCCAACTCTGCCCCAAGACAGTTTTCCCTTTTGAAAAATGTGGGTATTACCTACCTAAATGTATCCTGGCAAGCAGTAAATGACATCATGTTTCTTGTTTACAACTTTTATTATAATATTTTTTGAAAATTATGTTTTCCACCATCTTTAGTGAGAAAGTAGTTATATGCACAGAACGCCATTTTATCTACTCTCAAAGTACATTGTTAAAGCAGTTTCCTTATGGAAACCGTTTTCATGGTTCTACAGAGAATAGACCTCTATTTTTAAAGAGTTTATTTAAAAATGTAGATAGTAACAATGTATTTCTCAAACTAATGCTAATATACTTATAAGATGTCTTGATACATCCTCTTGCTTTCCAACATCATGATACTTTGTAGAGCAGTACTTGCAAGTAGTTTGTATATATTAGATATTACATTAATATTTATTAATTTAATAACTTTTAAATATTAATAATGTTCATCATCATCAAAATTGTATTCTTTAAGTGATCATTTACTTGATCCTAATGAGGGACAGAATTATGCTGCTAAAAGAAGTATTAAATCGAAATCATTCTAGTATTTTCTAGTAATTAACAGAGTTAATTTCATGTATGCCACTAAATTACTTTAATGGTTTTCATTCACTAATTGCTTTACCTCTGTTCTGCTGTCATTCCTTAGCATTATCAATCAGGTATTTGACCTTACATTTAGACAGAAATAGCACTTGCTAAAATTGTAGATGACATAGTCTTAGTGCTAAAAACAGTTTCATAGCCCTTTGGGGATAGCTAAATTTCAGTTCTCCTTACTGACTAAACTAATCACATGTTAGTTTGACAAACTGTATTTTGGTTTGAAATATGAATTAGTGGTCATATTTGTCAAGTATTGGTAAATTCCCTCTCAGCACATGGCAGACTAAGCTTTAAGAAAATCCTATTCTAGGAAAACTCGGTACAAAATTAATAAGGTGAAATTCAACAGTAGTATATATACAGCCCTAAAATAAGAAGATTCAAAGTGAATCATACGGGACTGAATGGGAAAGATCCTTTTTAAGAGCAACTCCTGTGAAAAAGATACTCAAAACTTAGCTAAAGTCAAGAAGAAGATGAGGTAGATACATTAAAAATTGAAGTCTTAGGCTGCATACAAAGAAACATAGTATCTTTATTTACTGTAGTACAAGCCACTGTGCCATGCTTGTGTGGTTTTTAGAAAAGTTAAGACAGCTAGAGGGACTTCTCTGGTGGTCCAGTGGTTACGACTTTACCTTCCAATGCAGGGGGTGAGGGTTCAATCCTTGGTCAGGGAGCTAAGACCCCACATGCCTCCTGGCCGAAAAACCAAAACATAAAACAGAAGCAATATTGTAAAAAATTCAATAAAGACTTTAAAAGTGGCCCACATCAAAAAAAAAAACTTTAAGAAAAAAGACAGCTAGAATATAACATTATAATGATATCATGAACATGGGTACATAGACTTATGCAAATGAGAAAAAACTTTGTGGCCATGATAGAATAGCCAATATCTGACCTACCATGCTGCTGCAAATAACTAATACATTTGAATGAATGCTTTGTAATACTGTTTGAATATTTCCAAGTGTTGGACAGCAATCAACACTAAAGTCCTTGAGAGAACAGATGCACAACAGGTGACCCACATTCATCTGGCTTTCCCATTCAAGAATATTCTTCATAACTATGGTGCAAAGAAATAGAACACAGAAAGAGAACAGAAGTCTTTCTGGATGGGAAAAAAAACACAGAGATTAAAGTTTGGGTTGCTAAGGCGTTGGGAGCAGATTACTACAGAGGAGGGACCTGCAGAAAATGAGCCCTGAATATCTGCCAAAAAAAAAAATTATTTCAGTTCCTTGGATGAATCCCACCTGTGCATGTACAGGGAAAGGCTTTGGAAGACTTAGCAGGAAACAGTCACTGGGAGCTTGGAGAGATGAACATAGATTTCAGAGATCTCAGCATGAGGGAAGGTAAAGGAATTTCGATATAACTAGATGGAGAGACCTTGGTGAACATCCTGGTTTGCCAGTTGAGACTCCAAATGCTCTCCAAGTAAGAACCGTTATCTAGGGGAGTAAAGTCTGTTGTGGATGCATCAGGTGGAAAGTAAAAGCTGTAATATAGGACACTGAGCATTGAACACAGCAGCAAAATGTCCCCAACCATGGGGCTAAGCAGATTAAGCTAGCAGTCTTATAAGGAAGTGCCTTATCATACCAAGTATGGTTTAGAATACATTGTTTCACTTGCCATAAGGGTGAAATGAGATCTAGTGCTGCCAGGCAGTTGGCAGGGAACTTAGGGTTTTGCAAGCATTTTGATAGAGGAAATGTTCACAGGATAAGCAGCTAGCAATTTCAGAAAACTAGTATTCTATGTGGTCCTCAGGGTGGATCAGTTGGGGGCATTGTCGCAAGCTGGCCTCCAGGTCATTTCCCTCCTGGTGAGAAGGCAATCTAGGGAAGGCAGGAATTACAATGTCTAATAAGGTTGTGGCGTGTTGTCTCCCTTTGTTGTTCTCTTGGGCTGGAGTGACATCTGAAGCACTTGTGTACTTGAAGGTGTCAGAGGCCAGCCCAGGAGAGGGGATGGGGAGCTTGTCTTCCCACATAGGGGCTCATGAAAAGTGGGTAGGAGCAGGCCGGTGTTAAGTTCTGATTTGTGCTAGAAGCTTGGCTAGGGATGGAATTACAAGTAGGGGCTTTACTGCTGTTCGAGCCGAATTCATTAAGCTCCTTTGAATCATCAGGGACTCACCTTGCAAAGAAGCATTGGGCACCCTGACTGAGCTTTGTGGGGACCCTATCCATGATGCATACAAATTCTGGGCACATTGGTTAAGGACATTTTGTGGATGGCAGCTTTATAATCCTGAGATTGTCCTATTAAAATTAGAGTAAGATTATTTACACACAAATCTGCCAGCCAGATGGGTCTGATTTGGTTACATTGGGAGAGCCATTCCACCTGGGATATAATTTGAGGCATAGTGTAAGGAGAAAGAGAC
This sequence comes from Monodon monoceros, assembly GCF_005190385.1. Lineage (NCBI taxonomy): Eukaryota > Metazoa > Chordata > Mammalia > Artiodactyla > Monodontidae > Monodon > Monodon monoceros. Next base: position 10,806,683 of record NW_021703772.1, read on the forward strand.
TCATTTAAGCATCATTTCCATTGGCATCATTTCATGTAAAGGGATGTGAGCTCTGGTTCAGAATCCAAGCCTGGTGGCACTCTAGCTGAAACCCTTGTGATAGAGCCTGCCAGCACCTGGTGCTCAGTTATCCTGGGTGCATTTGTGCACCTGGCTGAATTTGTTCCAGCACATCTCCTGGGACAGGGGTAAGCCTGAGAGGTCTACTAGCAACCTTATTATCCAGGCTGTACACGATAACAGCAATAGCCACACTAAAGGAGTGCATTTGCATTTGCATTAGTTTTCAGGGGCCTCCTTTAGGGCAAGAAATCTGGATACTGACCCATGAAGGAGTGTGGTTGCTTTGGAGCTTGTTCACTTCCTTGTGTAAACTGGGGTAGGGACCTGGCTCAAATCTGCTGATAGGACCACTGGATTCTGGTGTTCCTTTGTGGCGTAGGGGAGGAAAAATCATTTTCTCTCCATCCTTCTGTGTTTTGACTGAGACCCCTGTAATAATAGACAAATCAACAGAAGAAAAATAAGCAAAAGTTTAATAACATGTATACCTCCTGTATACATGAGAGATGTTACCAAACCAAACTTGGGTCTGTTCACCTGACACACAGCAAAGGCAAACTACTGACACCGAGCTGTGCTGAAGGAAAGTACAGCATTTACTGCAGGGCACCAAGCAAGAAAAAGGGGTAGCTAATGCTAAAAACCAGAACTCCCTAATGGCTTTCAGGGAACGGTTTTTAAAAGTAACATTTAGAGTGAGGGTTCCAGGGTGTGTGATTTTCTCCTCACTGGTTGGTGATGAGGTAATAGGGTGATGTTTTGGGAATCTTAATCACCAGCTTTCTGCTTCCAACCACTCTGGGGTCTGTGTGCTTGTGGTCAGCATGTAGTCACCATCCTTCACCTGGGTGGCCGGGGGTGGGGTATCTTAGTTTCTACAGAAAAACTCAAAGATATGTGTCAGATTGTCATGTATATCACTTGAGGAGGAACTAAGACTCTGTCTTATTGTTAAACTATTGTTTAAGCTAGTATTACTTTTCTTACTTGACTGCTTTCCTTTGTTTCTGCATTCCCTCATTTCTCTAGTTAGTATCTGCTTGAGTTTGCTCTTTGGATCTCAGGGAGGGTGTAGGAGACTAAAGGCTTTTTCTATAAACATGAATCAGGGGCCACAGAGGGGCTTTTGTACCTGGGAGGACCCTGCAGGGTCCTGCTCAGTTTCAATCCCTCCTTTTCATTGATACTCCTCAATCCTGAGGGGAACAGGGGAAGGACAAGAAAAGGAATACAGTTTTGGATAGAGAGGTTATTCATAAACTTGGCAGGAGAACTCAGTTTTAGAAAGACTCAGTTTCATAGATACTCAGTTACTCCCAAGCTGGGTCAAGCCACCACCTGATAGCTGAGTAACTCCCAAGATGGGTCAAACCACCATCTTAAAGACTGTCTCCAGCTAAAAACACAAAATATGGGCATGGGAGAGGCCAGTTCGGGGAGGTAACCAGGAAAAGCACAATGAGCAAGTACATGGTTATTATGCAGATTTAAATCCTAGCTTTCTCCAGTAATAAGAGTTTCTAGAGATGTGGTCACCCTCCTCTTCCAGGTACAGAGAGTAAGACTCCCTTACAAACAGAGATTTCTCTTATAAATGTACATATCTCTTACAAAAGAGTAACTTCTCGGTTTCCAGAGCTTTCCCTGTGTTTGCCATTTCCAAAAAATAACCTTTTAAAATAATTCTTTTGCCAAAGGGGCATATTTTGGGATAGCAATTTCTGCTCCTTTTAGTGGATTTTATTTTCTAATGTGACTGGCATCCACTCGGCAAAAGGCCTCTTTTCCTCTCTCTCTGAGATCCACACAGTTTCACTAGTGGATCCTGGGGCTATAATTCCAATCGCTTGCAAAAGTTTTGATGAATATGGTTTAATTAACTGATGTTTATAACCCAACAGTGAGGCAAAGCTGGTTGCCTTAGCTTTGCAGCTGGTATTGAGCTATTGTCTGAGCCAATAAAATCTGTATAATCATGATCTCTCAGAAATTTAGTAGGCATTCATCTCCTTGGGCTATTATAAGAGGGTTGTATTGCACAAGGAAAAAAGTCATAAATACCTTGTGTATTAGTTTCCTGTTAATGCTATAAAAAATTACAACAAAATTTAGTGGCTTAACAAAATGCAATTTTACTGCCTTACAGTTCTGTAGGTTGGAAGTCCTAAAATCAAAGGGTCAACAGGACTGTTTGTTCTGGAGGTTGTAGAGGAGAATCCACTTTCTTGCCTTTTCCAGCTTCTGTATTCCTTGGCCTTACAGAGGCTATCTGCATTCCTTGGCTCACAAATGCTTCTACTCATCACACCAAGTTTGCTTTTACCTTGACATTTCCTACTCTGCCTCTAACACTATTGCCTTCCTCTTATAGAGATCCTTGTGATTATAATGGAGATAATCTGGATAAACCAGGAAAATCCTCCATCTCAACATCCTTAATTTATTCACATCTGCCAAGTCCCTTTCACTCATTCACACACTTACTGGTTCTGGAGATTTGGACATGGACATCTATTGTTTGGTGGGGAGGGAATTATTCAGCTTACTGCACCTGGTAAGTTGAACAAGAAACACAAATAATAGTTCAAAACAACAATCAACAAGTGATAAAGCGTGGCAGCCTGGAATATACCGTTAGGATTTCCCTTCAAGAAAGAACTTGCAAGATGTGCACTTTGCTGACAGCCTTTAGTTGCAGTACTTTCTGTAGCCACCACAGCTTTGGAGCAGATGTGAGGCTCTTCCTGGATGATCTCCAGCCAATGACTGAGCACAGCAAGGCTACTAGAGCTTCTAGAGACATTTCTGCCCAACACAAGACTCTTCTAATAGGCAATCTTTGCTCTCAATTCCCTTTTCCACTGAGTGTGACTGTCAGACCTGCATCAAAGCTGAGAGTTTCCTTGTCTACTTCAGCTTTCTTCCTTCTTTCCTTTCACAGATGTCAGATCTACATCACAATCTGAAGGCTTTTCCTGCACCATCTTGAGTCCTTCCTCATGATCTTTCCCAGGCACCCCCTCCCCAATAAACCTCTCTTTTCCTAACCCCATCTCAGTGTCTTCGTGTTGAACTGGCACAAGACAGTATATTAGGAGTGCCTGAGCGACCACTGGACTTTATGTGGTTTAGAAGTAGAGAAAAGTGTAGAATAGAGAAATTAGGTAGAACTTCATGGAAGGAGAAAGAAGTTGGATGTGTATTCAGAGGCTGTGTAAGATTTACATAAGCAGCAGAAAAAAGACAGGGCAATCTTGGCGAGAGGAACACAAGAAAGGGTGGGGGCAAACATAAGGTATCCTTGAAGGACCGGAGATAGATCCCTCTTCCTTGGGGAGTTCCATTGCTGAAAGTTAGAAATGAAAATTCTTCATAATAAGTGATATGCGAACCCTGATGCCAGTGTCTGAGATGTCTATCAAGAAGACATCTTGGTCTAAGCGCATCATTATGGGCTCACCTTAAGTTCTAAATATATAAGATTTACTTCCTTTGTATTTATTGCAGATTTTTATTTTCTTTGTTAATTCAAAGGAGGAAGCACACCTGAGGGTTTTTGTCAGGCAAAAGTGAGGCAATGTTTGTTAGCTCTTACCTTGAGTGGAGCACAGAATATAGTGTTCTTTGAACCCCTTTTCTAAATAATCTTAGAATGAGTCTTCACTCATAGACTTACACATTTCACTGTTACAGGGAGCAGGCAAAACATTATTTTGTTCATCTCTTTTTACTGAAACAAAACCATGGCTGATCTAACTTCTAGGCTCCTCAGCTGTGAGGGAAAAAAAAGGTCATTGGACCAAGAATTCACTCCTTGAATATTCTTTTTAAGATTCAGGAATTAGGTTCACAGTGACTTTATAAATACGGTGAAAACCTTTAGTTTTGAGTCTGGACTTTCCTATTCATGGATTATTCTCAGATTACATTTTCAAGTTAGTGTGTTCCTTGCAGAAGGCATGATATACTCAGTCCTCTTTTCAATTACTTTTATTTTGCATTAATGTCAAATTTTAATATCCTACCATCCCCTCCAAGCACACCCTTCCCCCCATGTATATTTATCTTCCCACCCCAATAATTCTTACTTCTAGTGAAAAAGAGAAGGAATTCAGTGGCTAAAAGGAAGGCTTGGTGAGTTACAGGTTTCATTTTAACCTTAAGAACAAGCCTGAAAATGATTCTCCCAGTGTATAAATTGAGTCCCAAAATAGTAACACACTTGTGCTGACAGATGGAGGTACGGATAGAGGAATGTGTGTGGCGATCGCTGCCTGAAGCACTTCCATCTGTCACCAGGTCTCTGCTGCGTCTGTACATTCAAAACTACTCTGTCCACTAACAGGCAATTATACCTGCTTTCTTTCTTCATTCATTTTGCTATGAAGTGGACTAAATGGCCCACAAGGATCTCTGAAGCAATAATAATTAAAAATATAACCAGAGTTCTATCTCTCTGGAACTAAAAGTTAACCATTTTAAAATAACCTCTCATGATTTTCTCCAGATAACAAATCTAGGGGAAAAAAAGGTGATGAGTGGAATGGGGAGGGGGAGGGGAAGGAGGACAAAGAGAGAACAATTTCCCACTCAAGTGTCAAGAAACTATGCTTTCTTTCCTTAAAAAATTCTTTTCTTTTTCTTCCCATCTATATAATAAAGAATAGCTATATGAATGTTAAAAATCTAATTTATTATTCTTATGTAACATAGCAAATATGAATACAGAGTCTGCAACCAGATTATCTGGGCTAAATCCAGGCAGCCACCACTACCGGCATCAGGACCTTGGGCAAATTTCTGAACTTTCTATGTGTCAATTTTCTCACTTGTGAGATGAAGCTTAAGAAAAAGAGCTATTCCATTGGTCTGATGAGGGTCAAATCAATAAATATATGTAAAGCTCTCAGAGAAGTGCCTGGCACATGATCATCCCTGACAAACCTGGACCAGGGCATCTAGCCTGTTGACACCAGTGCAGGCCTGCCTGGGCCCCATAACACTTACTGAGACATGATATGAATGCAGCAGTGGCTTCTGGTCACCACAACCCCAGGGAGGCTCCCCTAGACTACAGCACAGCATCTCCAGCCAGCCACTGCCTATCTGACCACAGCCCAAAGATAGCCAGCTAATTGTCAGTGCCCAGAATTTCTGTTTTCCTAATATAAGAAGTTTGTGATATTTTGGCTTTAAAAGACCTCCCTTGGCGGGATGGAGACACAGTATAGTCAAGATCCACACTGTTGGGTAGGCAATCCACACATGGGAGGATAATCACAATTGCAGAGATTCTCACCAAGGAGTGAAGGGTCTGAGCCCCACATCAGACTCCCTAGCTCAGGGGTCCTGCGCTAAGAAGACAAGCCCAAGAATATCTGACTTTGAAGGTCAGCAGGGAGAACAGGAAGGTTGTAGGAAACAGTGACTCCACTCCTAGAGGGTGCATGCAAAATCTCACATGCTCTGAGACCCAGCACAGAAGCAGTAATTTGAAAGGAGCCTGGGTCACACCCACTTATTGACTTTGTAGAGTTTCCCAGGGAAGCAGGAGGCAATTGGGACTCCCCCTGGGGACATAGTAATTAGCGGCAGCTATGTTGAGGAGCTCATTTTACCATGAGGACGTTGGTGCTGGCAAGTGCCTGTTTGTACTCCTCCCTCTAGCCTTTTAGTGCTGGGGGTTTACCTGTCCACCAATGGGCTTGTAGCCACTGCATGAGGCAGGTCCTGACAGCCAAATGGGCCAGGAGCCAATCATACTTACCAGCATGTCCACAGTAGTTGACCCCACCACAAGAGAAGAGTCCAAGCAGTACACATAGAGACACACCTCCAGAGCATACAGCTTTGATGACCAAAGAGGAGAGTGCTGCTGGGTCCATAAGACATATCCTATATAGGTCACTTCTCAAAGATGGGGAAATGCAACTGAACTAACTAATGCATAGAAATAAATATAGAAAAGTATACAGAATGGCGAGACAAAAGAATATGTTTCAAAAGAAGGAACAAGAAAAAACCTCAGAAAAAGAACTAAACAGAGACAGGCAATCTACCCAGTAAAGAGCTCAAAGTAATGATCATAAAGTTGCCCAATGAACTATGGAGAAGAATGGATGGATACAGTAAGAAGTTTAACAAAGAAAAAATATAAATAAGAACTAAACAGAGTTGAAGAACATAAGACTGATAAATAAAATATGCTAGAAGGAATCAACAGTAAATTAGATGATACAGAGGAATGGATCGGTCACCTGGAAGATAGAGTAGTAGAAATCACCCAAGGTAAGCAGAAAAAAAGAAGAAAGAATGGTTAAAAATGAGGATAGTTTAAGAGACTTCTGTGACCACACCAAGTCTACTAATATTTGCATTACAGGGGTCCCAGAAGGAGAAGAGAGAAAGTTAAACGCGCAGAGAACTTACTTGAAAAAATAATAGCTGAACAACTCCTTAATCTGGGAAAGGAAACAGACATTCAGGTCCAGAAAGCACAGAGTCCCAAATAAGATGAACCCAAAAAGTTCACACCAGGACACATTCATTAAATTTGCAAAAATTTAAGATAGAGACTTAAAAGAAGCAAAAGGAAAAGCAACTAATTACACACAATATAACTCCCTTAAGGCAATCAGCTGAATTTTAGGCAGATATCTGCGGGCCAGAAGGGAATAGCATAAAATACACAAAGTAATGAAAGGAAAAAAAAAAAAAACCTACAACCAAGAATATTCTACCTAGCAAGGATATCATTCAGGTTTGAAGGAGAGATAGAGTTTTACAGACAAGCAGAAGCTAAAAGAGTTCAACATCACTAAACCAGCTTTCTAAGAAATGTTACAAGGATTTTTCTAAGCAGAACAGAAAAGACAACAACTAGAAACAACAACTGCTAAAGGAAAACCTCATTGGTAAAGGCAAACATATGGAAAAGAGAAGGGAGTTCCTTCAAAAAATTAAAAATAGAACTGCCGTATGATACAGCAATTTCACTTTGGGTATTTAGTCTGAAAAAGGAATAAACACTAATTTGAGAAGATATATGTACCCCCTTGTTCATGGCAGCACTGTATACAATACCTAAGATATGGAAACAACCTAAGTGTCCATCAGTAGATGAATGGATAAAGATATATATATCAATGTTAGTCCAAAAAAAAAAGAAATCTTGCCATTTGTGACAAAATAGATGGATGTATTATGCTAAGTGAAATAAGTGAGACAAAGAAAGACAAATATCCCATTATCTCACTAATATATGGAACCTAAAAGACAAAACAAACAAAAAATAATGAGAACAGATTCACAGAAACAGAGAACATATGGGGTGTTGCCAGAAGGGAGGAGGTTGGGGGTTGAGCAAAATAGGTGAGGGGATTAAGAGGTTCAGACCTCCAGTTATATAATAAGTCACAGGGATGTAATATGCAGCCTAAGTAATATGTCCAATAAATTGTGATAATACTAAAGTGTGGGAGCTGATGGTTATGAGACTCACCATGCTGATCAGTTCATAATGGATGCAAATGTGAAATCATTATGTAGTTCACCTAAAACTAACATAATATAGTATGTCAACTATATTTCAAAGAAAAAAAAAAAGACCTCCCTCATTTCTCCTAACCTGAACTTCATCCCCAGAGTCTGGACTCTTGTTCCAGACTTGGAAGTAAAACCCCTCTACTCAGTGAAGTCTTTGATCACTTGGTATGTGTGTATATATGTATGTATGTATGTATTTTAAAACTATGTAAAGTTTCAGCTTTTATTATTTGACAATCCATGATAAAAATTACTAGGATAAACAAAATTAAATATAATTGGAGTAGGCAAGTTTGAATTTCTCATCTGGAAAACAAAGTTAATGAGTTGGTGATGGAGAAAATACCCAGGTGTTTGTACAGTTCTACCACACAGCTTATTCATTTCCATACAATTCAGTAGGGGAGGCAGAATGGGAAGGTAAGCCTTGATTAGGGGACCCATTGTTCTTCTGCTTTTTACTTATAAAATTTAGTTGCTCAATAGGAATATCAGTGCCTTGCATAGTTCTTAATTCTATGGAACACCCAATATGTTAGGCTTATTTGGCATTCTGTATGGTAAGTACTATGTCCCTGAACAGTAAGAGTACATGGACAGGAACTTGATAAAAATAGATTTATGAGGACTTTACAAAAAGTGTGTTGGGCCCATTAGGGGGAAGGAGAATGATATGATAACTAATGTTGTCACTTTCTTTCTTTGTCTCTTCAAAGCTCTCAAGCTTTCTGGGTACAATTATTCAACTGGGGAATTTGTTCACCTGTCCCCATCCAGACTGAAACACCTAGATGGATTGAGGATGGTTGACAAATAACTGCTACTCGCTGTGAGAAAGTAACCACTGTGAAATGATAAACAGTAACTCTCTTTCCTCTCTCACATATTCTATTTTCTCATTTTCCTTGAAGAGTTTTAAATCAATAGAACCCAAATGCCTTGGAATCACCCAAACAAGCAAGCAAACCAGAAACAGAAAATCCAGACAACCGTGGCTATAGCTATAAATTTACCTTTCTGTTTTTCGATTTCCAAAAACAAAAACAAAAATTTACCTGCAGAAGGCAGGAAATTTCTAGATGTTGTTTGAAGTCATGCAAGCAATTCATAATAGTTTTTCCTACTAAGAGTAGGATCAAGGCATAAAACTCTCTGGGTTGTGCAGAATGAGGAACAGTAAGGCTAAATGTACTCCTAATTCTAAAATTCAGTTATCTTATAAATGTACTCTCATTTGGCTTGTAGGTTGTGGGAGGCGGACCAAATCATTTAGCACAGGGTGGCCCTCCCTCCAGGCAGTGCTACTTCGCATCCTTCTAGCTTCTCCCCTTCATCCAAGGTCTTCTCCATAATTTCTGATCTGCCCAGTCCCAACCACAGCCCTGCTGCTGCATGGGTCTGAGGCCCCTTCTCGTACAGGTCAGCACTGCCAGGAAAGGGTCCTGTTTGAGCTCCCTTTGTGTATCAAGTACTTTTCCAGAAAAATTCAATTTCTTAATTCTATATACACCCATTACGGATCAATATATGAAAGATGACACATTTGAGAGGACACAACACACAGATTTCTAAATAAGCAACCTTCTCTTCTTATTCTAAAGACACAGGTAATATTTATGTCCCTAGAATTAGAATTACCTTTACAATTTTTCAGAAAAATAAATCCCCGAGTATAAATAGCCATTGACAACACTAGTGATGGAATAAGAGCTTCCTTTAAGAAGGTTAAAGACTCATATTTTAATATAAAACATATATAAAATATTTTTTCTTACAGTGTGTCAAACCATCTATATCTGAGTGTTCCCCTTGTATGTATATTAACTACTGAGGCAAGTAAAAGCTAACCTTTGTTTTTGCAAAGGCTTATTGTGTAGCATAATGACCAACACATTCTAAGACTGCAATAAATACTGATAGAATAGATAAAGGGTTGGGATGAACAATTTTCCAGCATCTTGCAAATATTTGACTTCACATTTTGACATACACTTTCATATTTACTTCTGATGCTTATGAATGTATACATTCTAGTTTATGTTAAAGGACTTTAATAAATATACTTGTGTAGAGTATAAAACTAGTTTTAATTTTCACCAATTATTTAAGATGTCATAATCATTATATGTAAAATCTTCATATCACAGTCAGAAGTCTCTATTCAGTTCCATTGACTTGTTTCACTTTCTTCTTTCCAAATGTCTTAATTAATATACAATTTTAATACTCTAATGTCTAGTCAAAACAGAGTCCTGCTCCTATTACTTCTCATTTTCAGAACAACCCTGGATATTTCTGCATGATTATTTTTCCAAAAACTTTTAGCTACAATTTTTCTTTATGAAATCCCACAGAACAAATTCCTATAGACACTTTAACTGGAGGGCTTTGAATTTATAGACTAGCATAGGGAAAACTTCATCTTTACAAAAGTGAATTTTTCATTCTGTGATCAAATATGTTTTTCCAGTGACTTTCATAACTTAATAAAAATGCCATCAGACTGAAGCCAAAATAGGACCCACTCTAGTCCAATCTTGACTATGTTTGGGGATGGATTTAGGAATGAGAGTCTGAAAATCTACCTTAGACAATCCATTCTGTGAAAATTAGGTTGGTCAAAGACTTCTCAAATAATACTTTTGATAATAAAGGGTAAGCAAAATAATTTATAAAAATAGATTGTCATTTCACGCATCAGAGAAATATTTCAAAGATAAATTGTACCATAGAAAGATATTGCTTCTCTTCATGCATGAAGCAATTACTGATTTCCATCCCTAATGTGCAGGGGGCTCTTTTCTCCACAGTTGATTGAGATTTCACCGAACCATCCACATTTTGTCACTTGATTCCCATTAAGAACAACGACATGCCTTTGTCAAGAGGCTGTTTGGGGCTTATCTGGGCAGGCAGCTTGAGCCTTGGATCTGATCATAAGTAAAAGGCCACTAAGGGATTAAGCTGATCCCCTGGCCAGTAGTAACTCTGTTTTCTAACCAACTGAGCTAACCAGCCATGGGTATCTTCTACACAAGTCCCTCCTCACTCGTTTTGTGCCACCTAGAACTTTCTGAAATAAGAATGGATGTTGAACTCCTTTGATACATATTCATATTCGTTCAGAAATGTGAAATTCGATAGATTCAACAGGATGCAGTGAAACATTTTTTAAATGCCAGGTGTTGGAATTAGAAAACTAACACATGCTTATTTTAACAATTCAAACAATAATTGCTTGAATAATTTATATAGAAGCATTCAACTTAATGCCAACCTTCTGAAGTAAGCACTACTATCTACTTGGTTTAGAAGCAAAAGCACATACACATATAAAGACATGGATTTTCCATGGATTTCACTTCAGGAAGGCCAAGGAGGAGCCACAAAATATGTATTTAAAGGGAGAGCAATTGTGGTGCATCCTGCATTGCAATGGATGAAGCCAATTGCCTCAGCTTTGGAAGTATTGGAAGTATTTTATGGCATTTTCCAAGTTCTGAGAAAAGGTTTGCATTCTTTGTTTTAAAAGAAATGATATAGTCAACCAACAGGCTTTTTTAATTCTAGAATCATACCTCCAGAATGAGGAAATCCCTCTGTTATCCTCTCTGAGGAGCCAGAAGCCCTTAGCAAGTCTTTCTTCTCTTAGGTTGACTAGGTCCTCCCAAAACTCCCCTTAATCTTCCCACCCACAGGAACCCATGACATTTATTATCTCTCCAATTCATTTGACACTTGTTCTCAGTCTTTTGAAACTGCTTGTATTATCTATTGTCAATGTTATTTAACATCCTGTAGGTCTTGTCTCATTAACTAGGACACAAATTTCCTGAGAAAAGGGACCTTGTATTTTACTTATTTATATTTGTCATAAAGTCCAAGACACCATTATGCTCATAACAAGCACTTGATAAGAAGTGATCTCAAAGTTTAGCACACACACACACACACACACACACACACACACACACACACACACAC